>NC_056741.1:857723433-857878433 GCF_019279795.1 Protopterus annectens | reverse complement strand
GTAATTTGTGGGCACCTTGTTTTTCCCAAAGGGGATGACTATGCACTTTTTAGCATTTAGCTTGATTCCGTGGTTCTGGCACCAAGCATCTGTCTCTGTGAGACCCTTTTGGAGGATGCTTGTGTCAGCTGGAGATTCGATTATGGCCCCCAGTTTGCAGTCATCTGCGAACTTTGTCAGCCATAATCCCCCCGTGTTAGCCTGAACCTCAGAGAAGTATATACAGAACAAGAGAGGTCCCAGAACTGAGCCCTGTGGGATGCCACTTGTAACTGGTTTGGATTCGGACATGGCACCTGCGATTCTGACCATGTGGGTTCTATCTCTGAGCCAGTTTGCAACCCATCTTGTGATATAGGGGTTGATATTTAAGCTGGTAAGCTTATTTATGATGCCCGAGTTGGGTATTGTGTCGAAGGCTATTGCGAGGTCCAGGTAGGCTGTGTGGACTACCTTGCCCTCATCTATGGCTTTGGTAACTGTTTCAAAGAAATCAACTAGGTTTAAGAGGCAAGATCTGCCCTTAACAAAGCCGAATTGGGTAGGGTCCAGTGTCTGGAGGCTCCCAATGTCTTTGTTTATGAGTTCCATGATAATATGCTCCATAGCTTTACAGACCAGACTAGTCAGGCTTATAGGGCAATAGTTTCTGGGGGCCGTTGTGGCACCACTTTTGTGGAGTGGGACCACTGTAGCTGTACACCATTCTTTGGGTACATATCCTGTAGTAAGGCTAAGTTTGAACAGTGACTTAATGTGAGGGTTCAGTTCTTCTTGGAGCTCATGTAAGACACAGCCTGGGACACCGTCCGGTCCCATAGATGCTATGTTTTTTGCTTTGGAAAGGGCAGCTTTCACCTGTGCATCTGTGATGTCAGGGAGGTTACATTCAGTTGGGATAGGCATTTGCTCCTTTGGGGGAGAAGGGGGGGGGGAGTTTGTGCTGAATCTGTCTGCCAGGATGTTGGCTATGTCTGTAGGTTCGGTATATTTTGTACCGTTATGCAACAATTCAGAGCATATCTGGGAGTTTCCGCCCATGTTTCTGACATAACTAAAGAAGGCCTTGTGATTATCTTTAGTGTCTAGGGCAATTTTTCTTTCAAAACTGGCCTTTGATGATTTTATGAGGGATCGAAGTTTCTTGCTAATACTGATCAGAGATGCCTTCCCTTTTTGGGATTTTGCTCTGTCATGTAGTAGCTTCCTCCTTCTGTTGAATAGCTTATTTATGGCCGGGGTCCAACCAGACCAGTCTCCTGTTTTTGGAGGAGTGAGTCTTGGTTTTATTTGGGATAGCACGATCCATGCATTCCTGCAGGTGCTCATAGAATGCATTTGTAAAGGATTCTGCGGATTGGGCTGTATTATCCTCTGGCCCAGGGGCTTTGAAGGATTCCACCTCAGTCTTGAGAAGTGCAAAGTTGGCTTTGGAGAAATTCTTTACAGTGATTTCCTTGGCTGGGGCTGGGGATGGGATATGGATGTCTAGGGAAATTTGTTTATGGTCTGATCTTACCAATGAGGGGTTTACCTCTGGTCTGGAACATAAGAGTCCTCATGTTGGTGATGACCAGGTCCAATACGTTGTTCCCTCTTGTGGGAGTGGTGACCAGTTGTTCCATTGCGTTAGAGTTTATAAATTCAAGGAACCATTGGGCGAGGGTGTTTGGGCTTGAGTAGTTTTCCCAGTCAATGTTTGGGTAGTTGAAGTCACCCAATAACATAGTGTTTGGAGAGACCTTCATATTCTCCAGTGTTCTCAGGAATGCCAAGTGGGGTATTCTTTTTTTAACACCTTTATTGAACTATCACTTGTGGCATAGGCAAATTTACATTTATACAAAAGTAATCAAACTGTATTAAATTAACAAACATTATATTTCACATATATTGCTATATGTCAAATAACCTAAGTGACATTACATAAATTATTCAATTCCTGCCGTTTTTTTAATAAGAAACATCTTTATTAAACCATGACCTATGACATAAGCAATCATACATTTATATAAATGAAAATGAACCACGCCAACACAATCCTAGTTGCAAGTATTTTACATCACAAACCATAGTGACACAGTCCCAAATGCAAACATTATATATCACTTATAATTGGGTCTATATTATAACAATGAAAGTGTGAAATTGTGAATGCTCTAAATATCAAAAATGCCAGATCTCAAACTCGCTATTGTGAGGGGCTATGCCCCCCACACCCCCCGCTAAATATATATATATCAACTCTGAGATCGCACTACAGGGAGGAAAGGGCAAATATTTCAATCTTTACTGTACTGAGATTTCACAAAAAGCACTTCGAGGTCCAGCATTTTTGATATTTGTAGCGTTCACAATTTTAAACTTTTGTTATTATAATATAGACCCTTATAATCTACCCAATCATTTTCAGTCAAACATTACATAGTTCATCTTGTCTGAAAATTAGGCTGGCTGATGTTATAAGTTCTTAGGTTCATATGTGGTTATTACATTATAGGCCCAAGAGCCATTTTAAGCCTAGTCAAGTTTATCCCAAATTTACCAAAGTATTGATATAATGTGTCAATACCCAAGGAACTTTACAATTTATGATATCTTACTGTTGGTGTTTGAAGTGTTTTGTTCCTTAATGATCATAATAATCTGTGGAGCTGTTGTCTTCATGGAATTCCTTTGGTAATAACTGTACAACTGTTATTCTCATTGGATTTTGTTGGTATTAACTATACTATTGTTACTACTATGGCATTCTATTGGTAATAGCAGTACTGCCATTGCCTTCATTGCATTACTTTAGTGTTAAAGGTGTACTGTTGTGATCATGGTGTTTCCTTGGTATTAGTTGTTTGTCTTTCTGGCAATATTCCTGTATTAGCTGTACAACTGCCGCCTTCGTGGCATTCCTTTGGTGTTAGCTGTGCAATTGTTATCTTTATGGCATTATCTAACTGTTTATCTATTTATCTATCTATCTATCTATCTATCTATCTATCTATCTATCTATCTATCTATCTATCTATCTATCTATCCAGCTGTCACATTTTGCAAACTGAGTAAGCAGATTGCTTGAAAGACTCTTTTCAGCCATAACCCTGACTGTTGCATTCATGGAATTCCCCTATTATTAGCAGCACAGATATTGTTCTCATTGTGCTGTGTCGGCATTAGCTGTACTACTGTTGTCTATATGGCACTCTGTTGATATTAGCAGTGTATCTGTTACCTTCATGGCTTTCCCTTGGCAGCTGCTGTTTTCATACCATTTCTTTTGTTGTAGCTGTACAACTATTGCTGCTGCTTTATTTATTTGTTATTAGCTGTATAGCTGTTGCGTTCATGGCATTCATTCAGTAATAGCTGTACAACAGTTACTTACCTTCATGGTATTCCTTCAGTAATAGATGTACAACTGTTACTTTCACGGTATTCCTTCCATAATAGACGTACAGCTGTTACCTTCATGGTATTCAGTAAATAGATGTACAACTGTTACCTTCATGGTATTCAGTAATAGATGTACAACTGTTACCTTCATGGTATTCAGTAATAGATGCACAACTGTTACCTTCATGGTATTCAGTAATAGATGTACAACTGTTACCTTCATGGTATTCAGTAATAGATGTACAACTGTTACCTTCATGGTATTCAGTAATAGATGTACAACTGTTACCTTCATGGTATTCAGTAATAGATGTACAACTGTTACCTTCATGGTATTCAGTAATAGATGTACAACTGTTACCTTCATGGTATTCAGTAATAGATGTACAACTGTTACCTTCATGGTATTCAGTAATAGATGTACAACTGTTACCTTCATGGTATTCAGTAAATAGATGTACAACTGTTAACTTCATGGTATTCAGTAATAGATGTACAACTGTTACCTTCATGGTATTCAGTAATAGATGTACAACTGTTACCTTCATGGTATTCAGTAATAGATGTACAACTGTTACCTTCATGGTATTCAGTAATAGATGTACAACTGTTACCTTCATGGTATTCAGTAATAGATGTACAACTGTTACCTTCATGGTATTCAGTAAATAGATGTACAACTGTTAACTTCATGGTATTCAGTAATAGATGTACAACTGTTACCTTCGTAGTATTCAGTAATAGATGTACAACTGTTACCTTCGTAGTATTCAGTAATAGATGTACAACTGTTACCTTCATGGTATTCAGTAATAGATGTACAACTGTTACCTTCGTAGTATTCAGTAATAGATGTACAACTGTTACCTTCGTAGTATTCAGTAATAGATGTACAACTGTTACCTTCGTAGTATTCAGTAAAAGATGTACAACTGTTAACTTCATGGTATTCAGTAATAGACGTACAGCTGTTACCTTCGTAGTATTCAGTAATAGATGTACAACTGTTACCTTCGTAGTATTCAGTAATAGATGTACAACTGTTACCTTCATGGTATTCAGTAATAGATGTACAACTGTTACCTTCGTAGTATTCAGTAATAGATGTACAACTGTTACCTTCATGGTATTCAGTAATAGATGTACAACTGTTACCTTCGTAGTATTCAGTAATAGATGTACAACTGTTACCTTCGTAGTATTCAGTAATAGATGTACAACTGTTAACTTCATGGTATTCAGTAATAGACGTACAGCTGTTACCTTCATGGTATTCAGTAATAGATGTACAACTGTTACCTTCGTAGTATTCAGTAATAGATGTACAACTGTTACCTTCATGGTATTCAGTAATAGATGTACAACTGTTACCTTCATGGTATTCAGTAATAGATGTACAACTGTTACCTTCGTAGTATTCAGTAATAGATGTACAACTGTTACCTTCGTAGTATTCAGTAATAGATGTACAACTGTTAACTTCATGGTATTCAGTAATAGACGTACAGCTGTTACCTTCATGGTATTCAGTAATAGATGTACAACTGTTACCTTCGTAGTATTCAGTAATAGATGTACAACTGTTACCTTCATGGTATTCAGTAATAGATGTACAACTGTTACCTTCATGGTATTCAGTAATAGATGTACAACTGTTACCTTCGTAGTATTCCTTCAGCAATAGCTACACTCCTGTTGTTTCCTTTGCATTCCTTTCTTATAGCTGTACAGCTGTTATTTCATACAATTACTTTGATAATAGCTGTACAACTGTTGCTTCCATGGCATTCCTTTATTATTAGTTTACAACCATTACCTTCATGGTATTCCTTTGGTAATAGTTGTGCACATGTTGCCTTCATGGCATTCCTTTGGTATAAGTAGTGCATCTGTTGGCTGCATGCCATTTCTCTGGTATTAAGGGTCTTTAAGGCTCAAGTCTTTTTACTATGCCAGTCACCACAGTCATAATGAAGTCCACCACCAGTCTGTAAGTTATTCATTGAGGAAAAGATGTTTGAAATGAGTGTTGCTAAATCTTGGATCATGGTGGACACTTTACCAAACCTAGTAAGAATCTTGTAAAAGGATGTCATCACAGCATTAACTAACATGAGTATTAGGGTTTTACAAATGGAAATCTGGCAGAGCCATCTGTCAGTATTGACAAATATTCTGTATTGCATTGTTGTTGTATCTTTCGGCTTTTCCCAGTTAGGGATCGCCACAGCGGAACTCCGGTCCGCTAATGATTGGCAGTAGATTTTTATGTACTGAGTTGCCAGCTCTGATGCACAACCTTCAATGAAGTTACGCCCATTCACTCATGTCTCCACACAGAAGACGCTTTAGCTGAGAATTGAACAGGACAACGTCTTTCTGTGAGCCGACAATGCTACCGCAGCACCACCACATACTGGCCTGTAACGATCTACACTTAAGTTCATTCATGGCAGCTTTACTAAGTGTGACATCTGCACTAGAACATTTTTATTTTCTGGATTTATACCCCCTCCCTCATTTTTCTCTATAATATGATCCATATTAGGAAAATGAATCGTATCCCTAAACATTGCATTTGTTTTTACTGCCCTATGGTATGCTTTCTGACAATTTTTGTACTTCTTTTGTTCTGTGTTTTTGAAATTGCCATTTGTGTACATTTCAGCTGGCAGTTACTATCTGCTGATAGTTATCTGTCCTTTTTATACTTTGCAGACCTTCTCACAATCTCAGTACCTTGCTTGTTGCTGTTTCTCTTGTATTATATATTATTAAGGTAGAATTGTTTCACCTGTTTCTTAACTGTATTTTTTTCCTGTTTCTGCTTTTACTTCTTACAGAATCAAGGTCGTTGACACTGATAGTTCTTGTGTTATGCTCATGTAATCCTTTGAAGCATTGCCATGGTGCTTACCTTTCTCTGTTATTACTACTGGAGTTCTCGTAAAGTAATCAGCTGTGTTTTCCATTTATCTTCTATTCTGTGCTTTGAATTGATGGGGTTACCATCATTCTAAGCCAAGTAGAGGTTTTACTTTGAGGTTATAAAGACATTCTCCACTGGCTTCTGGTTACTTATCTATGAGAACTCTTTAATGGATAGCAGAGCTGTAACTAGTGCAAAGCAAAGGATGCAGCTGCCCAGGTCACAATCTGTTAGGGGCTGTGAACATCAGGTGCTCATGGTGCATGTGTGCAGTAGTGGTACTGATTTATAAAGCTGCAGAGATACCCTAGCTTCATAAGTGCATGCCAATAAAGCATTTGCAGTCATGACTGAAGCACTGAATGGCTCAGCGTTGGATGATTACTGTAGCAAGCAACTTGCTACAAATGTAAATTGATACAGTCACACAGAAACCCTTGTTTTTTTTTTTTTGTTTGGTTTTTTTTTTTTTTTTTGGGCTGCTCAATTTTGAGTTGAGGGGCACGCCAGTTTAGGCAACTGCAAAGGATGCTAGATAACCTACCTATGTTTAGTCAAATAATATATCTAAAAATTATTATAATTCCAGACTGTTGCATTTGCTTTTTTCTGTTTGCAAGTGTCTCCTTTCTGCATCTGACAGTGACCTACTCACACATACTATTACCTAGTCTCTTTGATCTTGCAACTAGTTTAGGACCACTTTCAAGCCTCCTAAACTGGCATCTACTTCTACTGCTACTGCACACTGTGATGAAAAATGCATTCCTGTCACTAGCATTTAACTTTTTATTTTTATCACATTTTGAACTAATTGTAATTGAACTAGTGCACATATATCTCCTGGGAGCAATTGCACAATTTGTTGCAGAAATAATTAAATAACTATTGCTTAGATTATTTTGAAATTATCGTAGAAGTTAGCTTACATCTTATAAACTATTACATGGATAATTTGGAAAAGAGTGTGACAGAATTAGTTTATATCTCATATTAATAAACATTTAGTTTTGTTACCTAAGAAAACAAGGGAATGAATATTCATAAAATGCAAAGAAGGCTGAGCGAGGATAGGATGGAACATTTAAATGTTTGAATATTCAAATATTTAAATAATGGAATGTAATACAACATAATAGGTTGTTTTAAACACTGAGAATGGTTTCTTATTGGTTTTAATTAATTAGTGGTAATATAAATACAGGAAATTAAAATGCACTGGTCATCTGATGAAGTCGAATGCTATAAGACGAAAACGCATTTTTTTATGTTTCAAGGCATTCATGGTTTTTGTGTTTGTATTGGTTGCTTCTACGTATGTGGCTTAAACAAATGAACTAGCAAACATAATTTTCATCTCTGCTCCGTTCTTCTCGGCACCTTTTGGGATTATTAGTTGATTCGGTGTTGGTTTTACTCTTTTTTCTTCATATTAATAAAGGTTACAAATGACAGAAAGAGCATGGGAAAAGTATTGTCTTATAAAGTTGCAGAAGTTGAATATTTCATGTCATGCACATTGCTAATATTTGATTTAGGTAACACAGTTTTACATCAATTCAAAATGTTTATATCTTTTATCAGTTCCCGTAATGGTTCTGTTATTGAATGAATGTCTGGTATAAGACAAAGGCAACAGTGCCAAATTGTACACTTGAGATGGCCCAAGAGTTCCTTTTTCTTTGGGGTCACAAAGAAGCTGCAAGAGAAATGTGGAGGGAAACCACATAAAAGAAAATAGACAAATTAAGTTAGTAGAATTTTCTGACAATGGACATGGAAAATCAGCTGCAGGCCATGAAAATGATAGAGCTCCCACTCATAATCTATACTCATCAGGCATAATGTTATTCCCATTCTAAGGTAACCTGAGTTAAAATTAGGAAAGAGATAGCTAAAGAAATGTATGAGACAAAATTGGGATAAATTTGTACTAGCTTAAAAGCAAGGTGGGCTGGGTTAACCTGACCTAGAAGAATAGCATAAAGCCACACAACTAAAACAAACTTATGTTATGCAGGATAAAACTTATGTAAGTAAATGGAAGAATATTTTGATAGAATAGGAAGGAACAGGGAAGGAACAACTTCTATTGGTGATAGCATAACATGGGAAATAAATCCTATAAGGAGTATAAAATTCTAAGTACAGTCATATTTCAGGCAACAGATAAATCAACTACTACAACATAAATTTATTAAGGAGTAGAAATCTACAATATTACCACAAGGGAACAGAGGCAATGACATGGGATAAATCCAAAAGGATTTTAATTTAGTAACACTGTGGAAAACAAGACAGAGAGAACTTATGTTCTGGAAAAGGTTGCTCAACAGTGGAAAGGTGTTTTATACTGAGGTTAGTGAAAGAATAATTCAGTCTCCAGCCCAGTGACTACCTAACATACATGGGTCTAGTTACGAGATAGAGATATGACCTCAATACTTAATAACAGTGAATCAATACCTCAGTTAATAAAATATATCTGGAAAACTAGATCTGAGACAACTACTGTGTAGAGCATACAGAGCTATATTAGACAGGATAAAGCAGATAGCTTTACAATACACACTGGTCTAGACTAATAATAGATAAATCCTGAAAAAGGAATAGACAGAGATATGTGCTGAGTCTAAATATGTTACAAAATCTAAAAAGTTTTGAATGTTTGCATGGTAATGCTTGCACAAGTATTTCTATACTCCAGCCAGGTTAGCCTATATGGTCTCACAAAAGGATGATTCACACTGGTGGGGTGAAGAGGAAGCTAGGAAAAGTTTGGAACATATAATTTGGGAGTGTAGTGGTCAAAATTATTTTAAACAGGATACACAGATAGTTCATAGGTCTATAGGTAAGTACTAGACTAGCTGACCTTGCAGGCCATTTTAAGTCTAGCAAGTTTCCCTTTAAAGGTGAAAATAAAACTCTCTACCTTTTGTCTTTGAGGTAAACACCTTAACCTTTAAGTCAACCCTCTAACCCTTAAGTTGGCAATAAGGTAACAAATGATCAGCTGTTGCTAATTAAAAGTATATATGTTATTAAACCAGGCTAAGACAGTAGTTTTAAAATGTGATTTGACACTAATATGTTTATTACTGTTGGCTGCTAAAAATTTAATCATGAGGAGATGGACGATTAGACACAAGCCAATGATACAAGAGGTTAAAGGAATTATGGAAGAAATTAAGGAAATAGAATTGAAAACAAACATGAAAGGAAAGCTTACAATCAGCAAATAGACTAAATGGGGAGTTAATTTAAAATGCATAGAATGAACGATGCTGGCTGGACTCAAGAAAATAACCTAAAAGGGATATTTAGCATCCTAATTAATTTGTCAGAAGTAATGATTGGAAATAAATTTGTCCTTGTCATAACAGTGGCATACTATGTTGAATAAGAGTCTCATACCTAGTTCTAGCTTAATTTACATTTTATGCAAGTTGTGTTTTTAGCTCTATTTAATTTTCAGAGAAAGTAACATGGAATGGTTTCTTTATTCCATCGTGCATTTACTAAGTGCTATGTAAATTTATAATGTGAGTTGCAGACTGATTGTCCTTGCACCTTCTGTATTACCATACTTGCTTGGAATGAATGCATTTAGAAATAAAATATTTTGAAATTCAAAACTTTGAGCTGTAGTTTGTCATTCTTAACTAGCTAACATCTAATTGCCTGGATCTGGTAATCTTTCCCTTCTTTAAAAATATTAAACACTAAAACTCAAGTAGCCTTCTTCTAAATTCATATTTCTTTGTCTAATTTTATTACTAATGATTTTCAAGATGACAGCCTCAGAGCTGCTGATGGTTTTTGGCTATTTTTGCTGTCTGTGTATAAGTGGTTGTATTGCCAAAATGTTTGGCATATTCTTAGGGTGTTTTCATATGTTCCAGCTTTAGACTGGGAAACCTACACCATCCCTAATGCGCAAGCACAGAGATTCCTGGACTTTGCTAATACAAATGCCCTGGAGAAATTAGTCAAAGTACCCACTAGGGGTAATAACATCTTGGATCTTGTCCTTACTAATATGGGAGTATCTTGCATCATCCTTTGCTTATCTTCAGCATTTGTTTGGTCTGACCATAAAGCAGTCTCCTTCAAAGTAAAATTGAAGCCACACATCCCTTCCATCCAGGGTACCATTAGAAATTTGAAGACGAACTACCTACTCTTAAATGATGCATTGGCAAACTTAAAATCAACAGCAAACCCAGTTAACTCTACTGAATATGCAGAAACATGCATCACCACACTATACCAGCAGTAAACAGCTGCACAGCTGCAGCTGTACCCCTTAGGAATATGTACATGGCAAACCCCAAAAACAAATCCACATGGTGGAACCATAATATCGACAAGCTTCATAATTAAAAAAAAGGCTTTTGACAAAAAGAAAGAAGGGTAATTCCCGAATGTTAGAGCCCTTGTCAGTGAAATAAACAAACAACCCAGGAGTTAATAAAATCCAACAAAGCGAAGTTCGAGGCTAAAACAGCTACCCAAGCCAAAGACAATCAAAAGGCATTTTTTAGTTATGATCATAATCTCAAAAGCACAGTGCAGCAATGCACTGAGTTGATTATAGACTATATGAGGCTGTAGATATACTGACCCTACTGGCTAATAAAGTTAGCTTTAATTTTATCCCTGTCTCCCATCTAACTGTCCGTCAAGAAATATCTGAAACAGACTTGCCTCCAGCTATCACTCAGGACCAAGTCCTAAAAATGCTATCAAGAGCTAAGAATAGTACATTGATGGGTCCTGACAATATCCCTTGGTGCATCTTAAACAGCAGGAAGCATGATTTAGCCACAACCCTAACAATACTGTTCAGTCACAGCCTCCATAAAGGCTTTGTACCAAGTAAATGGAGAACACCTACAGTAATGAGAGGACCTTCCATAGACCTAGAAAATTACAGACCCATAAGTCTGACCAGCCTCATATGCAAAACCAAGGAAAGACTTACTATGCAGACACTCATTCAGAACATAGGGAGCCTCCAAGCCCTGGACCCATCTCAGTTTGGATTCATCAAGGGCAGGTCATGCTTACTCAACCTGATGGATTTTTTGAAAAGGTCATCAAACGAATGCACAAAAGCAAAATGGTAGACAACACATACCTTGACCTGGCCAAAGCTTTTGACACAATTCCCCACTCAGGCAGAGTAGAAAAGGTAAATAAACTGGGAATAAACCCTTGCCTTATGTCACTCACTGGATTGTTAACTGTCTCACAGATAGGACACAGGAAATCAGAACAAGAAAACTTATGTCATCAGAGAGACCAGTCATCAGTGGAGTCTCCCAGGGGTCTGTGCTGGCACCTTTACTGTTTGGCATCTACTTTTCTGAATTAAAAGCCAATATCAAAGGGCTCTAGCTGACTTAGTTTGCAAATGACTGCAAGCTAGGGGCACTGAATCCCCAAATGACTTAACCATCCTGCAGGAAGGTTTGTCCCAAAAAAGAAGAAAAAAAAATGGTGCCAATATCACGGACTAAAACTAAATGCCTATAAATGCATTTTCATGTCTTTTGGGAAGTCATCTACCCTGGAGTACTACCACATTGACAATATGCCCCTAACGGTTCACCAAGTTGTTTGGGATTTGGGAACTTGATCTGAACAGTGACCTAACATTTGACTAACATACATCCATAGTTGTAACAAAGTCCTATATTGCACAGCTTAAAAGCAAAGTGTATGTAGATCTAGGAATGTCATTGTCCCTCGTTACTCAGCCTGCATTCAGGCAAACCTTGAATATAATGCTCCCATTGGCATGCATCTGTCCAGATACATGCAGCAACTGAAACGTCCACAGAGATATCTCATGAAAAGGATACAAGGCCTAAACAACATGTCCTACATAGACTGAATCAAAGACCTCTCACTATACTCAGTATCCAATAGACTGCTAAGAGGTGACCTGAGTCTGGCATACAAGGCATCCTCTGACCCAATACTGATGGATTTACTGCACGTCAGCAAGTCAAATGGCATTAGAAATACGCAGGTAAGAAATCTAAACCTCTTCTGAATCATCAACAGAGTGGTTTAGAAGGACTATGTCTCACAGGAGGATACTGCTGCTGTGGGACACACTCCCCATCCACTTAAAGCAAAGTTCATCCCTCTCCATATTCAACAGCAACTTGGATCTATGGATGGGAAACAGAAGATTTACACCAGGATTGTCCCCCGTACTACTAATGGACAGAAGCAGCTACTAAATGCTTTATCCTATGCATGTGCCCCTTCAAATTATCTATGATATGATCCCAGTTTTTCCTTATTAAGGGTAATATTTAATTATCAACTATGGGATGGGTAAGACCAATAATTAGCCAAAAAAATGGACAATTTATAAAAGATTACCAGCATGTATGTCTGACTTCAGAAGTACTCTATGTAAGCTAATAGCAAATATTTTCAAGTATAATGAGCAAGAACAATCCTAGATAAGTTTATGTCTGTTTGAAGAGGTCAAATATGCATTTTTGTTGTAATATTTAAAGTGACAGAAAAATAGCTTTTGAGGCATAGTAGTTTTCTATTATTGCTTGCTCCTCTGCAATAAAAGAAGTTTGAAGGGGAAGAGTGACATTTGAAATTTGCATTTTTTCCTGGGGTTTCATTCTTTTTTTTTTACTTGAAGGCACTCAGCATTTTGAGTGGTGACATTTCAATAGGAAGACTTTTCTTCCCTTAAGGACATAAATGTAGCTCAGTGGATCTACAACATTATTTGTTTCAATAGTAACAGCTTTGTCAGTGGCATCCTTGCACTTAAAATATTCAATTTTCTGGATAAATATATATAAATCTGGTGTTGAATATAATAGATATATTTTGAATGTGTACTGCAATCCTTACAGGTTCATAGGTGTTTACTAGGCTAATGACCACAAGGGCCTTTTTAAGCCTTGCCATGCATCCCAAATCTCTGACGAGTTCTGATACCCTTGATAAGTGTAAGCATGGGCCTTGGAGATGAACCATTTACAGGTTACCTGTCTGTATCAAAGACATAGGTGCCAAACCAGGGATGAATTTCTGATTTCCCATCCAATTGTCCAATGTGCACTTTTATTGGGTTAGGGAGGAACTCTGCTTTACATGGATGGGGAGCATGTTCCATAGATGGGGTAGTCTCTGGGATACATAACTATCTCTCCAGGAGGTCCTAGTTATAACACAAACAAGGTTTAAGTCTTTAGAATGGGTAATTCTGGTACTGTTTGTTTTGTGGATATGCAGGAGGTCCATCAGAGTGGGGTCTGACAATGCCCTGTATGCCAGGCATAAATCTTCCCTCAAAAGCCTGTAAGAGAATAAAGGGATAGGGCCTTGAGGTGGTCTGCATAGGACATATTACTTATGCCCTGTATTCTTTTAGTGAGGAACTTCTGTGGATGTTCCAGTTGTTGGATATGCCTGGTAAGGTACATACCAAAGGGGGCACTGTACTTAATGATAGGTCTGGTGAATGCCAAATACAGTGGAACAATGACTTCCTTGGACATAGATGCCATACCTTTGTTTATAAGTTGCGCAACATAGAATGATTTCCTCACCACTGTAGACACGTGATGATCGAAGGCTAGATTACTATCTATGTGTGTCCCTAAGTCCCTGACTATTGGGTTAACTCTAAGGGGTGTGTTGCTTTACCTTTAAGAGAAGGAAATTGGGTATAATGCAATGCAATAACTAGGGACATTCTAATAGCTATGTATTTTGTTGCCAGTACCAATAAATACAAGGTTATGTATCAGAAACAGTTTGGCATTATAATACTATAATAATGTTTTCTTTTATTTTTCTGTACAAACTTGTGAATTGCTGCAATATATCACTTTCAAGGACAAATAAACAGGCATTTTAGTTCTTATGCTATAAAATAAAATATATATTTATGATTTTATGTATTTGATCTGGCAACAAAATGGAAAATGTACATGTTTGTTGAAAACTGAATGCAAAACTATTTTGCAGCAGGAGTGATGGCAGAAATTATAAGAACAAATAATTTGATCAATAAAGCATGGAGTTATGAATGCATTGCATTGTTACAATACCACAATCACTAGCTTAAGTTCTCTTGCTCATAGACAGACTATCACAGCAGAATATATGCCTTCCTATAGAGTGCTCCTCCTTTGACTGTGAACATGTTGCATAAATTATTCAGAAATAAAAGCTTTGCATGTGGGCATTCACATATACGTGTATGTACATGCACACACACATGCACAGAAACACACAAACACACAAGCAGATTTGCACTATTCCAGTGAGTTAGCACATTAATTGAGATCAACTGACAGAAGTAGTCAGTCACTCTCATTCATGGACTTCTATATACCCCAAAAATAGCCACATTCATACCATGTATACCTGAGATGTTTGAAAGTTTTCATCTGAAAGAAATAATGGCAAGAGTAAAGTATTTCAATGTGTTGCTCTCAAACACAAGTAGTGCCCCTTCCTGGATAAGGAAAATCCACATAATCATTTAAATTTTATCAAGTAATAATTCTACCTTATCACCCCACCCCAAAATAACCAGTTTTGACTGCTTGTACCTTGAATGTTTGAATGTTATTAAGGAAAGTAATAATGGGCATTGTGATACATGTATACTTGTCTCATGTGCAGGCACTGAATCCTCCTCCCAACACAGTCATGGTGTTAACTGTTTTATTTTAGTCAAGTAACAGCTGTTTTAACACAGTCTCCCCCCATACTTCCACCCCCAAAATAGCCATCTACTGATTTTTTACACCTTGACCTTGCCTTTGGTGCTGAACGTTAAAAAGTCTGTGAGTTCTATTCACACAGCAACTAACTGGTTTAATTTCCCAGTACTGATACTGCAGTGCAGCATAAGGAGGTGCTGCATGCCTGAGTGTGCCATCCTTCAAATGAGATGTTAAACTGAGGTCCCATATGCCTGAGTTGGAGATATTTCAGGTGGATATAAATGATCCCTTGGCCCTTATTGAAAAAAAAGAGTAGGCAGATTCCCTAATGGCCTGGCCATATTTACCTAGTCAGTATTTGAAAGAATTGATAATACTGTACTATACTGGAATTAACAGAAAACAACTGAAATGAGACTGGAATGAATGTCTTTATCTGTTACTTACCAAAAAACAAGTAATCTCCGTGGTATCCCCGAAGTCTCAAAACAACTCACTAAAGTGTAGTGGGTCTAAAAACAAAACAGTGTAAGAAACTTCTCTGTGTGGAAGATTTTCAGTCCAGATATTTCTAGTTAATCACTGTATATTAATCAGATCAGACAATAGTAGTAGAAGTAGCGAACATAAACTCGTCAAGTCAAAAAGTAATAATAGAAAATATATTACCAGTATCAAATCATAAATATACAGTAACTGGGACATTGTCACAGGAAACCCTTTTCTGATTAACATCTTAGGTGAAGCCCCATCATTTGTTTATAGGAAGGCCAGGAATATTAGAAGTTTTGTTGAATTTAAACCTAGACCATATGAGAAAAGCACTAAAAGATGTGAAACTAATTGTGCATTTTGTATATTTATACAGCAAGGTGATAGTTTTTATTACCCTTATTTAAAGAAGATTATTAAAACCAGTGCAGGAGGTGACTGTAACACTAAAAAAGTAATTTACAGGGCACAGTGCAATGAATGTGATGCATTCTATGTGGGCAAGACTGTAAATAAACTCAAGCGAAGGATTTCATGTCATCTGTCAGAAATCCGCTCTGGATGTAAAAATAATGCACTAGCCAAACGCCTTTCTCTTCATAAAAGACACACACAGGTTTTAAGTTCCAGATCCTGGATCGCATAGACATGGGTGATCTTGAAGGAGACATCCCGAATATTCTGGAGAAGCATGAACTCATGTGACAATTAAAGCTGAACTCTTTTAGAAAGCCTGGACTAAACTACTACTGTTCAATTAAAAGTGCACTGGAACTTAGACAATTGCCACATTGTTTACATGACTAATTTTATTTTATTTTATTTTTTTCTACAAATTGGTTTTAAATACCATTTTAAATCATTTGAAATTTAAGTGTATATTTTGTTTCCATCATCATACATATATATTTTTTATTTTTATTTTTTTCTGGTTCTCTTTTTCCACTTTATTCAAAATGATGGTAATAACAATACTAACTAATTATACAATTATATAGGTTTTTAGGGTTCTTGTACACAGACCTGAAGAAGTCTGGAAGGATGAAAGCGATCTTTGTTAACAATAGGTTATGAAAATAGAAACTGATTTTTACATGCAAAATGTATATGTATATATTTATATATAATTTTTGATCGCAAAATGTACTAAGGTTGATATATTTCCAGCCATGTAGTATATTGCTTTGTATAAAATCACAGACTTAATAATCTACTTAATAATTTGGTTAAATAAGATGTACCATTAAAGTACATTAGGGCTATGTATTATTATGACAGCTACTAGGTAGGGCAGGAGCAGCTCAAATGTCACACTGATGGGGGAAGGGATGTGAATTTAACATGTGTACCAATAACACTTTGTTTTACAGCACAATAAACCACTCCCATGCCTGATAAAAAGTATATATATATATTTAGAAAGATCGTGAGGAAATTATTACCATATTTTTGTTTTACTTGGATCGCTTGTCTGTGTACTTAATAAATGATTTTCGACTGGAAACAGACTGCCTGCCTTGCTTGGATTACTTTCGAATTCTTAGTAATGCTGTAGAATTATATATTTTCTATTATTATTTTTTGACTTTACGAGTTTACGTTCACTACTTCTATTGTCTGATCTGATTAATATACAGTGATTAACTAGAAATATATGGACTGAAAATCTTTCACACAGAGAAGTTTCTTACACTGTTTTATCTGTTACTTACCCAAACTTGTGCAGAACAGGTGCCACTTTCTCCTTTATGGGCCAACTCTTTTTGTACTTTTCGAATTAATTCTGCACTTGCTGTAGTTTGGATAAGAATGCTTTATTAGATGTTAACGATATCCAAATACTGTGTCCAATACACAATAACAGTCTGTAGAAATTCTGGAAAGCTGGATAACAGTAACAGTGCTGATAAATATATCCAAGTTTTCTGCACATATATTCTGATTCTCCTGAATAATATCAACTGAAACAGTCTTTTCCTCCAGAATAGTATAGATATTTGATCTGACTTCTGTACTCAGGCTTGAGTGTCTGCACAACAAAGACCTTTTACACATCAGTGCAAAAACTGACTTCACTGACTCAACTGACTGTGTTTGAAGTATTTCCTGATAATACCAAATCCCTGTAATGTTTTACACGCCTCTTTAACCTTAGTTTCCAAGTCTTGTCTTGCATGTGCCACGCAGTCTATTCTTTATTTAGCACTCCATTACAAGTACATATATGTTTTCCATGAGAAGGGAACACTTTGTAGCTTTCCCTGAAACTGTTATTTCTGCATATCTCATGCTTAGCCAGCATGATTATCTTTTCATTTCTGATGAACTGTCTTTCCCTGAAACTGAATGCATACATGAAAACAGAAGTCTGACTCTATATTTTCAGGCCTATTATTCTACATTAATGTACTATAGTGAAGCCAATAAGAATACAGTAAAAACCATCAGTCTAACAGCTCCCCCTGAGGTCCCTGATGAAAATTTACTGGAGCCTTCTTTTGTAGTTACCTTTTATCTGTATTACTAACTACTGTCATATGGTTTGAATATATGGGCTTTATGCCACCTCACTCATAATCTGCAGAAATGTTTTAATAGTGATGTTCTTTATGGTCTTAAATGTACTATTAGTTAATATCTCCAGCAACTTGGCTAATTTACATAATTTCTTAATAGCTTTAACAGTTCCATATGCAGGAAATATACCTGCTCCAGTGATTACCTCACTACCTAGATCCATATT
This sequence comes from Protopterus annectens, assembly GCF_019279795.1. Classification (NCBI taxonomy): domain Eukaryota; kingdom Metazoa; phylum Chordata; order Ceratodontiformes; family Protopteridae; genus Protopterus; species Protopterus annectens. The sequence continues at coordinate 857,860,153 of NC_056741.1, read as the reverse complement.
CCTTAGAGTCTTTAAGTCTAAGTTCTGATGCATGTGTAAAGTATCTAAAACCTACACATTATTCTGAAAATCAGTGTCTTTTAATTCTGTGGTTTCTAAAACTGGTTAGGCCAGGTAATTCTTTTAACCCTGCTGTTCCAGAAACAGCATGAAGAAAATGCCATACGCATCCTCAACCTGTCCCTGTGAGTCTTCAGTTAAGTTTGACAGAGTACAAACTGTTAACCCTGCCTGTTTTTTTCCTATCTCTGTATGCTGTAATGGTAAAATTATACTATATATTGCTTATGTTTTCTACTTTATGAACTGGTGCCTTATCGTACCATGATGTCTCTCTATTATAGAAAATGAAGCCTTTCCCTTTTATCCATAGATTTAAATATTCAAACATTGTACTGCTTAGTCCATTTTCTTTTTTATTATATAGCCTATCAAGCATGATGGCTATTTTTGAAGACTAACTGAAATCAGCACTAGTGGCATACCTTTATAACTGGTCTTGAAGCATAATTAACTTGTGTCTATAAATTTTCAGTCAAATTTGTAAGAATTCTATTTACCTTGACTTGACTGTGGATCAGAAGATTCTAGGCTCGACTCCGGGCTGGCTCGGCATTGAAAGAACTGATAATACTGTATTATACTGGAATTAACTGGAATCAGTTCACTAAGAATACAATGAAAACCCTCCATCTAAAAACATTTATGCCACTTCAAGTCCCTGCTGAAAAGAGGACACTGTCCTGCATGGACTACCCCAGTCAACAAAGAATAAATTAATAAAAAAATAAATAAATTAAAAGACTTGATATTTAGCAATGATTATAATTTGCTGTACTGTCATAAAAGCATTTGCTCCTCATTAATGACCCCCACATTAATCACAATTAAAATATAAAAAAATCCATAAATCATTGCTGTATGCTGTGCAAGCAGTTCAACACTGTAGGCATATGTTGTGCTAACAGCATTATCTTTTTTTCATTCACCTGTTTGAAAAAATATGCTCTGAAGATCACAGATTCTGATGTTTACAGAGATTTTAAGTAAAATAACTAGAGAATTCAGGATTAACACTGACATTAGTTGCTCTGAGCATCTGGTGTAGTGTATTTCTATGAGAGATGGAGAAAAGTGAAATGGTAAGTTAATAGTAAACCTTCTTACTTTTGGACTGCAATTTCATTTTTTTTAATTTAGATGCAACTAATTCATGTAGTAAAGCAATTGTCCTTATAAAATAATTATTCCTGATGAAATGGCATTCTGGTGTAGAAAAGTGATCATTTATTTTAGAACTATACTAATTATTTTTAACTAAAAGAAATAAAAAAAAGCTGTAGAAATGCCTACAGACCCACAGTTCTGGGGAGTGTGTGTGTGTGTGTGTGTGTGTGTGTGTGTGTGTGTGTGTGTGTGTTAGTACCCATCAACCCCCTCATGACTATACACATTCTCAGGTTGTTCTTTTTGGCTTCAATGGTTGCCCATTCTTGGATTCCCAATGACTCCTTAATGAACACCTCAAAGATGACCCTTTTTTGGGTGGGTTCTGACTCCTTGGGAAGTTGACTTCAAACATACCCATTGTTTAGGCTTGAGGATCAATGGATGAAATAGAGGGTGACAAACATGTGGCCTGGGAGCTATAATTATTGTGGTGGCTGGTCAATGTTCGTAGCTCTGGAAATGGTTAGTGTAATGCTTTCAGGATGTTATTTCCATCTCTGCTGTGTGTTAACTTAAAATGTCCTTGAATGCCCCAGGTCACTACTAGACATTTCACAGAAATCAGCTTCTTCCTCTCACCATCTCATTGGGATAGGACAGCTGGCTATCATCTGCTTCAATCTATACCCCAGTCAGTCCCACTAAAGAGCCAAATCCATTCCCAAATATGACCCATCAGTGACAAAGATTGACACCATGTTTCTGTGCCGACAGACAGCTTTATCCTTTTCTGCAGGTGCTGAGTTAGCTCGCCAGCCACTGTTAACTCACTCAAGCCTATTTTATAATTCCAGTTCACACCCATACCTCATTATGATATACAGAACTTTTTTGGGTCTCAATTCTTTAACTACGTAACTTGCCAGGAAGTATTAGATAGGGCAAGGAGCTATTAACAAAATAATACTAAGATTTTTAATCTATGATGCCCTGCAGTGAAAAAATGAATCTTTGTTTGCCACATATTATTCATATTTTTACCTGTATATCCATATGTTCATAACTGAGAGACCTACATTTTATTGAGTTGTATGGTGTGAAACACCAATGTAGGACACAGGACAAGTCACTGAAAATGCTGCATTATATCAAACTTCACTGGAAATATTGCTAGTTGTGTGTTAGTAATTATAAAAATAAATAACACTTCCATATGTACTTAATAGTTCAAGTGACTTACAAACTGCCATATGACATTAAATGAAACCTTAGATGTTGTTGAAGAAAACTGTATTTGATATTTACATTGTAAGATGCATATCTTGAGAGATATCCACTATTTGTTTTGCTAATTATACAATTAAACATACATTTTCACATTTCTGTAAATATCCCAGTAAACATGTACTTACAGAGGAATTTCTTGTTATGTGAAAGCTTACATTTGGTTAACAAAAATGTTCTAAATATAGCCAAAAAATGTATAGTCATACCCTTTGGGAAAAACAAGGTAACCCCAAGCTACCATATAGGTGGCAATCCACTAAGCACAGAAGAGGTTATCAGGGACCTGGGGACCCAGGTTGACAGTGGCCTTTCTTTTGACACTCAAGTTGCTAAAGTGGTTAGAAAGACCTTCTAGATTGCCCACCTGATCATGAAGGGATTCACATCCAGATCTAGTGAGGTCATTGTTCCCCTGTACTCTTCACTTATCAGACCAATGATCGAGTACAATGCCCCATTCGGGATGTATCTCACCTGACATCTGCAGCAATTGGAGAGACCCCAAAAGTTCCTCACCAAAAGGATAAAGGGACTCCAAAATCTGTCATATACTGCCAGATTGAAGAAACTCCAGCTCTATTCAGTTGCATACCGTCTGCTCAGAGGTGACATGTGCCTGACATACAAGGCCATGTCCAACCCGAATTAATGGACATGCTCCACCTCAAAAAATCCAAATCCACCAAAACCACTAGAGCAAGCGACTTAAACCTTAGCACGGATATAAATAGGACGTGCCGGAGGGATAGATTTATCACTCAGAGACTCCCTATGCTGTGGAATAAAATCCCGATCCATGTGAGGCAGAGCACCTCGCTGGCTCTGTTCAAGAGAAATCTTGACCTGTGGATGGGAGATCATAGGCTTATCCCGGGAATCATCTCTGTGTCACTGCTGGACAGAGGCACAACAAACTAATGGGCACAGTATTTTTTCATATAAGGGGTGGCGTAAACAACAAAAATTTGGGCTAGGCTTATAAATGCCTTAGGGCAGATAGCCTAGTATAAACCTATGAACCTATGAACCTATATGTCTAGACTGCATAGTTTTTAAGATATGAACATTTATGAAAGTTTAGAAAAATATAATTTGGTGTGTTTGTGTATTATAATATAGTATAGTATTTGTGTAAAAGTTTATGAATACACTATTACCACTGTAAATAATGCTTCTTTATTGAAAACATTGGTATATGTACTGTTCTAAAAGCTTCTATTTTTCCCAAAATATTTACATTTCTTTATTTTATGTTTTTAAGTTTATTTCTCAGAAAATGCTCTGAAATGCAAGATGTGTGTAGGCTGCTAGAGGTGTGATATTCCGCACCACATAGGTATTAAAGAACTAAAGGATTAGCCAATTCCCTTTGAGTCTGTTGACTACTTTTATCATGATGTTATCACCTTTATCGTCCACTAAGTTCTTTCAAATCTAATTACATCATCACTGCTATTTATCACGTTTAATTTCTTGGATGACCTGTTGAATTAAGTGTTATAATATGTGTGTTACAGATCTTACACACACACATACACACACACACACACACACACACACACACATATATATATATATATATATATATATATATATATATATGGGTGCGAAAGACCAGAAGAACGAAACGCAGAACACTGAGACGAAAACAACGAAACCCCAGAACATCGAAAAACACGTAAGTTCACAAAACACACATAACACACAAAAACACACACACAACTTCCCCACACTACTAAACAAAACACCCTACACTAATGATAGGCAGGGGGGAAAGTCCCCCATGCCACCTACTTTATATTCTAACTCTGAGATCGCACAAACAGACACACAAGGCAAACACACACCCACACAGTACAGTCCCTCACACACACACACACACACACACACACACACACACACACACACACACCACAGTCCCAACGCACACATGCACACAGCATTTCCCCTCACAAATACACTCACACACACAGCACTAATTCAAACATTTTAAATTTCGTGCTTTTTATTCTTTGATTTTGTTTAAAGTCTCGGCGTTTCAGATTTCAATCTTCTGGTCTTTTGTCCAACTAAAGTAGACCCATATATATATATATATATATATATATATATATATATATATAGATTCATAGGTGTTTACTAGGCTAACGACCACAAGGGCATGCATCCTGAATCTCTGACAAGTTCTGATACCCTTGATGTTTAAGCATGGGCATGGGAGATATAATGAAGAGCTTGTGGTGTCTGTCTGAAATTCCATTTGATGGTTACCTGACATCAAATTTATTAGTTTGCACCATAAAGTCATTGATGATATCAGCCACTGATGAAATCTGACTGGTGATTTGATGGGATCTATGTGTAGCTTTACTTCATAGTGTTACAAGTCTCCAATGCATTCAACCACACAAGTTGACTAAAGTTTCAATCCTTTACGTCTTGCTTGTTATATTATTTATGTTATTTGGTATTGCTATCACCTTTGTGATATTGCAGCTGGATAGGTTAACAAACAAAACTCCATTCCTTCATTTTTCAACTCTTTTACTATTGTATTTTTCCACTCTCAAAAAAAAAAAAGAAAGCAAACATACTTAATGTATAAAGTTACAGCTGAGATGTAATTCATTCTAGAATTTGTTTTTAAAAACTTTGCAGTACTTTAAACTGTCAAAATATTTCCCTATTTATTTTATTTGCAGAGTCACTAGAGATTTTTAGCATTATTAGATTTTTTTTATGTTTTATAGTTGCCACAGGTGTTAAATTATTTTGACTTGTATGTCTTGTGTATGCACATGTCCTCAACTTTTGCCCATTTGCTATAATATGTCTCATTTCTATTTCCTTATATACATTTTATGCAAATCAACTCTTAAACTGCCTGTCAATGTATTCATGCCTGATATATGCCTTGCTTGTTTTTTTATGATTTGTCTCTTCTGGCCCTCCCCTTTTATGGTTACAACCACCCGCCCATGATGCCCCGCTTCACTTAAAACTCACTACCTGAGTTTGGCGGCTTTCTCTCTATCCTATTTTTCCCCTCCTTGCCTTTCCATTGTCACTCTGGTGGAACAGCTTCACCCTCTTAGATGTTATACCACTTTTGTAAGGTAATTTAGTTCTGAAAAGGTCTAGGTATTTCTGCTATACATTGTTTGTAATATCTGATCAGTTTAGGTATTAATATTTCTATTACATGTCTATACTTGTATTGTTTAAATGTATAATGTACAGCTTATTCACACATAGAACCCAACTATTTATTGTAGACCATAGGATTGCATATGGTCCTAGAAAGCCAAGAGATTGTGCTCATTCTGTTACTTACACACACGCCATCCGAAACTGTCTGTGCACTTATATTCTGCTTAGCTGACTATATCGAGTACTCCCAGGCTCATATTGTTAAACATGGCTTTACCTTATTATCTATCAGTTGTATACAGCTGTTACCTGCATTATAATGAACTAATCACAGACTCTATTCTGCTGTTACAATGTGTGTGACTAGCCCACTACAACACTGCCTTATCTTAATGTGTGTTAGTGGTACGCAAAGCGTCTATCGACAGTTGCTGCAATGGGCCTGTTTCTGTTGATTATTTGCCATACTGCAAACAGTTTACAGATTGGTATACCTCTGAAATAAGAGTTGCCAATTAAAGTAGGCAGTGTTTCACTACTATTATATAGCTTTCTATGCTGTAAAAGCCCCTGAACACTCTCTACACAAGTGTTCGCTATCTACAGCTACGACATCCTAGGTGTTTCATGTAGCATAGCTGTAGTGATATATTGCGACTTGTTATTCAGCTCTTATAATCTAATTCTAATGTTCCGTATTATGCCTAGACTAGTTCAATGGTTGGCTTAGCCAGAAACTAATGCTGCATTTGTCTTACTGTATATTTATGTTGCTTATTTAAAAATGTATCACCAAATATGACTCAAGCCGAACTGGATATAAATTCTATGTGACATTTTGTTTGTTTCTCACTCATACTGAATTGCATTGGAGTAATATACACTGTTTTTCACTGTAATTGAGCAAAGTATTACCTTTCGCTATTGTCCCTTTACTATCTATAACTAACGTTTTGCAGACATACTCTAGCTCTCTCACCCTGCCTAAACCTTCCATACTACCTGATACCTACATACCCTCTCACGTCTAGTTACATTTCGTCATGCTAACTGCACACTTCACTGTTGTGCCCTTGCCTTTTTACTTGCTTTTTTATTATCTGCTTTCCTCCTTAGATATATGTGGCAAGCAATATGATTTCGTCCCTAGGTATATAAGGCATACTGTCTTACTGTCCGTATCACTCCTAAATAATACCATCATTTCTCTTTCTAGAAACTATACCCGCTTCTTCAGCTGTACGTCCAAGCACCACTACTTATATAGTGACCTGCGACATTGGGACAAAATGTGGCAAAGTGTACCTGCCTTCTGGGACACTCTCCCTTTCAAGATCTCCAACATACAACAAGAAATCCAAAGTATGTTCTAAGAGTGAATATTGTAACTGAGTTAGTTTGGCCTCTGCTTTCCACCAGAACTCCACACTCTTCGTATAGTCACAACTTCTCCCTGAAACGCTCACCTTTTTTTCTACTTCTTGTCCAGAAACTACCTATAATTAATTTAGGCTAACCTGCTCATACTTCTTTCTCACATCACCTCACCTTTCTAAAATTCCCTGACTTTCTAACATAAGCTTTTTCTCTGATAACAACATATCTGACTGACCATTAATCTATGTTATATCTTCTGCCTGATATATAGCCAGCCCTTTTATCTCTACTAACTTCTACAGTACACTACATCCTAGTTAGAAGTCTACTTTCTATTTCCTTACCGTTAGGCATTACTGACTCTTTTTTTTGTGGGAGCAGTTTTTCCCACCTCGGTCTAGCCCCTCTCAGTTCCCCTACCCTACCTCCATTCCCACATATCCCCTCTTTCCTCAAATTTATACACTAAAGGCCACTAACCTAACATTACTTCTCCCAGCCACATCACACCACTGTCGCTACATCAAAACACTACTCCCATACTAACCCTTATTGCAATCCCTCCTACCCTCCCTATAGTAAATTAGAATAACCCTGTCAAAACAATAGCCATACTATCAGCTTTGCCATTACAACTAATATTAGTTAACACAACACCCCTACCAAGGCCTAAATAAGATTAATATAGCTCAGACAGCAACTATATCTACCTCATCACTTACCATGATCCACCTAAATATATTTACCCAATCAATAATATTAACAATCCTTATACTACTTGCACACATTACTTCATATCACATCTTTCTACCTGATGCATCATCCCATCATATCACCTCTAACACTCACACTACAAAATCAACACCTCTAACCCCCTCCACCACTCTACCTATCCTCCTCATGAACTTCTTTCCTTATAGCCCAAATCTTCCAATCACAGCGGTAAACACACTACAAAATATGATAAGTACATAAATAACCTCATAAGAACCAAAGCAGACATTGCAGCCAGACTATCTCTTAGTGGAGAAATACATCCCAACCCCAGCCCATCTGTTAGCAATATACATTTAAATAACCATAATCTATCTCAATAACACATTATACTTCCTAGAAAAGCTAATGACCTGCTCATGCTAAATATGAATGTCAGAAGCATAAGCAAAAAAGTCCATGACCTTCACACTAATTTTTACCTATATTCTCCTGGCTTAGTATTATAAACTGAAACTTAGCCGAAACCTGACATTTCCAATAATGAAATTCTAGCACTAGGCTATAATATCCATCGTAATGATCATACACCTAAAATAGGAGGTGGTGTAGCTTTACTATTTAAAAATCAACTAAACATAGAAAGCTTGGATATACACATACCTATCCTAGACAATGCAGAACTTATACTGACAAAACTAATAATTAACCCTGGGAAAAATGTCAGTATAATCAGTTGCTACGTACCACCCAGCAACAACATACCAATCCTAGAAACCTTACTTAACTGGGCCTCTAACAGGAAACCATCATCTTGGGGACTTTAACACTGACTTTTTAACTTGCACCTCCAGCTCTCCCACCAATTTCATCAACATGCATGGATTTTGTTAGCTCATCTAGTCTCCAACTAGAATCAACAAATCCACCAAAAGACCGTCAATACTTGACTGGATTCTAACAAATAGACCAACTCTTATCTGTCAGTCAGGATACCTCCCTGACAGCCTGAATGATCACTTCCCTACATTTGTAATAAGATATCACTCATATCAGGAAAAGCCCACAAATTTCCAGGTAATAAGAAACATGAAAAATATCAATCCACCTACCTTTACTAATACACTAAATGGATGTAACTGGAATCCTCTCAAGAATCTCAACCTTGACAAAGCTGTTCAGTGCTTCAACTCTACCTTCCTAGACATCTTAAATTCTCAGGCCCTTCCCAGAACCATTAAAGTTAAATCCAACTACATACCCTGGATGACAAAAGATACTAGATTTCTGCTGAAATCCAGAGATAAAACCTTGGACTAATGGCACAAAACTGGATCCCACACTGACAGACAGACATATCTTGAACTACGTAACAAGTCAAAGAAATGTGTCAAAATTGACAAAAATATCTGCTACCACAGTATACAAACTAAATAGCAAAATAACCCCCAAAAATTGTGGAAAGCCATTAACAACATTCTCCTTCCTGTTAAATCAGGTACTCCCCCTCTAACCCTAATTGATATCTCACTCAGTGTTGCCATCTATTTTAACAAATTCTTTACTGAATCCATTTTTGCACTAGCTAATTCTCTTCCACCATCTACCCAACTACCACACTAAAAACAAAAGCTTTATCTTCTATAGTGTCTCTACTGATACAATTAAGAAACTTCTTAAGAAACTAAAACCCACCACCTTACCTGCTGATAAACTCCCAGCTGAATTCTTGAACATACAGTATCTGCTGATGCCATTGCATACCCTGTATCCATTGTTAGCAATATCTGAAAATCTTGTCCCTGACTCTGGAAAATGTCCCACATCATCCCACTTCACAAAGTGGAAAATTCTAAAGAGTTAACTATCAGCTATAGCAATACTGTCACCTCTGCCCAAGATACTGGAGCGGTGCATACATACACAAATCATGACTACCTCAACACTGACAACCTTCTCACAAACACACAACATGGCTTTAGGCCCTATCAGAGCACCACTACAGCCCTTATGTCTGTCTCTCATATAGTAAATAACCACATAAATAATGGCAACTATGTTGCTGCTATCCTTCTTGACCTCTTTAAGGCATTTGATATGGTTAACCACAATAAACTCATTTCATCACTTTCAGGACTGAATTTTGGCAGTCCCACCTTTACCTGGTTTCAAAGTTATTTAACAGGTAGACAGCAAGCAGTACAGTGGAGGCAAGAACTATTTCCTTTATTACTAGTCACACTGGGTGTTCCCCAAGGTTCTGTCCTCGGCCCTTTACTATTCTCTCTCTTCACTAACAGCCTCCATACCGCTATTTTACATGCCTCAGTCATCCAATACGTTGATGACTCAACACTTATCTGTTCTTCTCCTTCTCTCCAAGAATTGCAACTTCAAAGACAGGCCTATTTCCTCTCTGTAGAAGAATGGCTTACCAACTCTCAACTAATACTAAACCCCAATAAAACCAAACTTCTCATATTCCAACCTACTAAACACTCTACAACCATTCCCACATTTACTATCTTTTCTAGCAATAAGACAGCAATCTCTCCTGTCTCTCTCACCAAACTTCTATGTGTTGAGATAGACTGCAACATGAAATTAGACACATCTCACTCACCATAAAGAAAGTCCACAAAAATGGTGGGGGGGTCTATACAGAAATAAACAGTTCCTCACAGACAGCACCAGGACTAAAATAGCACAAACTCATCTTATCTCTACACTTCTATATGCCTCTCCTACCCTCGCCAATCTTAGAAAATCAGATATAGCCAAACTTAATGCCTGCTATAACAAAATTCCTGAGTTTGCCAACAATAGTCCACACCAAACACACCACTGCTCAGCCCTTAAACAGCTCAACTGGCTTGAATTTCCCCACCTTCTCCTTTACAACCAAATTATACTAACCCATAAGATTCTTTACCACTCTGATAAAACTCCTGCATTACAAAACCTAATTCATTCTTACTCTACTACTAGGGCCCTATGTTCTAATAATAAACCTGTCCTTCAAGACACTAAAACCAACACCTCTGCAGGAGCCTCCTTTTATTCACATTTTATAGCTAAAAAATGGAACATGTTGCCCACAAACAGCCACAACATCCTTACCTCATTTTAAGACATCTTTACAAACACACCTACAATCAAATTGGATTTGTAACTGTGACTCCCCAGACTAGTCTAACTCCATCTCCTTCTAATCCATTTTGGGTAAACACTACTCTTCATTTTCAGGCTTTAGTCATCTCTTTATCTTATGGCCTCAGTGGTGCAGCAGTTAACATTGTCACCTCACAGCAAGATGTTCTCCGGTTCGATTCTCAGCTGGAGCGCCTTCTGTGTGGAGTCTGCATGTCTTCCCTGTGGTCGAGTGAACTTTAAGGACATGGAGGTAGGTGCGTGTGTGAGTGGGTGTGCCTTCTTTGAAGGTTGGGCACCGGGCTGGCAACACGACCCCGTAACAATCCACTGCTAATCATAAGCGGACCGGTGATTCGCTGTAATGACCCTTAACCAGGAAAAGCTGAAAGACATTGCTAGTCATCTCTTTATCTTATCTTGCAAATGCCATATTCCACAGTTATCTCTTCCTCTAAACAGTTTACTACTTCTTCCAGGTAAAAATACTTCATGTATACTTATATTATTATAATAATAAATCATATTGAATGTCATTTTGGTTGTTCATCTTAAAGGGTATAAACTCATTAAATTTTTCACCCTACTTTTAGTTGATGTACAGTTCAATTTGTTACTACCAGCACAGTTTATATTGATGTAAGTTGTATGATGTTTTTCATCAGTGTAATTCGTATATTGTCTTTCTTCTCTACTTGTGAAATTGTACTTGTAGAGTATGTTATATGTTCATGGGTGTGTACTAGGCTTACAGCCCTGGAGCCTATATAAGCCTAGGCAAAGAAGATTCCCTGGCATCATGCCACCCAAAGCTAGTTCCCAGTGCCCCTGTCAAGCAAGGCCACTGAAGTGATCCCCGGGGTGAACTTCCTATTGCCCATCCACTCGTCAAGATTTCTCTTAAAGAGGGCCAGTGAAGTGCTCTGCTTGACGTGAATGGGAAGTGTGTTCCAGAGTATGGGAAGTCTCTGGGTTAGGAACCTGTCCCTCCAGCATGTTCTGTTTATTGTTGTAATGTGGTTTTGGTCCCTGGAGTGAGTGGCATGGAGGGATTGGGATTTCTTTAGCTGTAGCATATCTAGCAGCTCTGGGTCAGATATGGCTTTGTAGGTCAAGCAGAGATTGCCTCTAAGTAGGCTATAAGAAACAGAGTATAACTGGAGTTTTTTGAGTCTGTCCATATAGGGCATGTGTTTAAGGCCTAAGATCCTCTTAGTGAGGTATTTTTGTGGCCTTTCCAGTTGTTGTAGGTGTCTAGTGAGGTACATACTAAATGAGGCATTGTATTCTATAATAGGTCTAATGATGGACAAGTAGAGAGGGATTATGACCTCCTTCTTGCTGGATGAGATTGCTGTCAACCTGCATCCCCAGGTCTCTTATCACACCTTCGGTGTTTAGTGGACTACCGCCTATGTCGTAGTTTATGGGCACCGAATTTTTTCCAAAGGAATGACAACGCACTTTTTGGCATTGAGATTAAGGCCATGGTTCTGGCAACAGTCATTGGTGTCAGTGAGACCTTTTTGTAGAATGTCTGCATCAGTTAGAGAATCAATAATGGCTCCCAGTTTGCAATCATCTCTGAACTTGGTCAGCTAGATTCCCTTTGTGTTGGCTTGAACTTCAGAGAAGTAGATGCCAAACAGGAGAGGACCTAGGACTGATCCCTGTGGGACACCACTTGTAACTGGTCAGTAGTCAGATTTGGAGTCTGCTGCTTTCACAGTGTGGGTTCTATCAGTGAGCCAGTTGGCAACCCATCTTATGACATAGGGGTTTATGCCTAGTTTAGTGAGTCTATCTATGATTCCTGAGTGAGGGATGGTGTTGAAGACCTTGGCAAGATCTAAGTAGGCTGTGTGAACTACCTTGCCCTCATCCACAGCTCTGGTGACAGACTCGAAGAAGTCTATCTGGTTGAGCAGGCATGATCTACCTTTCACAAACCCAAACTGCATGAGGTCCAGAGTTTGGAGATTCCCTATGTCCTTATTTATAAGGTCCATGATGATGCGCTCCATAGCCTTACATTTCAGACTCATCAGGCTAATGAGGCAGTAGTTCCCAGGGTCTGTAGTCACTCCCCCTTTGTGGAGTGGGATGACCATAGCAGTGCACCATTTGTTAGAAACAAAGCCTGAAATGAGGCTGTGATTGTACAGGGTACTCAGGTGTGGTGCCAGTTCACTTTGTAATTCATGTAGAACACAGTCAGGGATATTATCAGGTCCCATGGAAGCTGTATTCTTGGCTTTGAACAGTGCATTTTTTACCTGTGTAGCCGTGATAATAGGGACTTGACATTCCTCAGGTATTGTGATAAGCCCTTTAGGGGGTGAAAGGGGGGTAAAGTTCGCACTGAACCTGTCAGCCAATATGTTGGCAATATCAGTTGGTTCTGTATATGTATTGCCATTGTGCTGTAACTCAGAGCAGATCTGAGTATTGCCATGTAGATTCTTGATATAACTATAGAATGCCTTGTGGTTGTCTTTAGAATCTGCAGCAATTTTGTTTTCGTAGCTAGCTTTAGAGAATTTGATGATGGATCTCAGTATTTTTGCTGAGGCTGACAAGGGAGTTTTTCCAGTCTTGGGACTTCACCCTTTTCTGCAACAGTTTTTTCCTTCTGTTGTAGAGTTTGTTTATGGTGGGGAATCACCAGATTAGCTTCCTCTTTTGGAGGAGAGCGTCTTGGTTTTGTTTAGTAAGGCCCGTTTCATGCACTTGTGTATGTGCTCATACAGTGCATTGGTGTATGATTCAGTCATGCACCCATTTTCCATTTGCATGAGTGTCATGAAGTTAGCCACCTCTGTTTTTAGAAGTCCAAAATTGGCTTTGGCGAAGTTTTTTACAGTAGTATCCTTTGAGGGGATGAGGGTGGGATGTGGATATCCATGGTGATTAGCTTGTGGTCAGATCTGGCCAGGGAGGAGTTGATTACTGGTGTAGAGCAACAGTTGCCCATGTTTGTAATGACCAGGTCAAGGATGTTTCTACTCCTTGTGGGGGTAAGAATGAGTTGGTCCAGGGCGTTGGAATTAATGAATTCCAGGAAACATTGAGCAAGTGCGTTGGTACATGAGTAATTTTCCCAGTTAATGGAGGTGTAGTCAAAGTCTCCCACTATAAGGGTATGGGTTGTACCCTAATATTTTCTAGTGTGTTTAGGAATGTGGAGTGGGAGTCTTGGGACATGGTGGGGGATTTATAGCAGGCTACAACCTGGATTACAGTTTTATCCAGTGTTGGTTGTATCTGAAGTATCTCTGATATGTTATGTTGGGCTACTAGTCTGGAGGTGTGCATACCCTTTATGAATATGGAGACACCACCGCCTTTAGTGGTTTGGTCCAGATTTAGGGGTCAAAAGGTGTGGTATGAATTATAGTCTGGTAGTGCTGGGGTGCTCTCTGGAGCCTTGAACCAGTTCTGGGTAACTGCAAAGATGTTGATGTTCTCCATTTTAAGGAGTGCTTCGAGCGAGGGCATTTTGAGATATAGACTTCTAGCAGTGAGTAGCATAACCCTCAGATTTTGTTTGCTTGTAGCTGTTATGGTGGTAATTTTGTCTTCAGGACATTGCCTAAAAAAGGCACTATAGAGATGGCAAGAGCCTTGGCCAGTATCCAGAATCCCTGGGGTGCATGTGCAGGCCATCTCTGGGGAAGCATCGAGGTCTGTCAATCATGTCATCCTAGGCAGACAGATACTGGATCCCCTTAGAATGACACCAGAAACTTAGCCAATTGTTGAAGTCAATAATTTTCTGCTTCTACTATGGTATCATTCTGGTTGGTGGTAGGATGTTACTCAGAGCTAGGGTCATACCTGCCTGGGCTACAAGATCCGAGAGCTCCTCTATGTCTCTTTTCATGTAGTTCATGGAGGTACATCTCAGGTCATTCACGCCAACATGGACAATGAAAGAGTCATATTTGTACCTGTTGCAGAGTGACCTAAGTGCATGTATTATGTGGTGGATCCTGGCACCTGACAGGCAGCTGACCTAACTTTCTCCTTATTCAACCTAGTTAGTGGGACAACAGTGTGCCTTATTACTGAGTCACCTGTGACTAGTGTATTGGTTAAGTTGTTTTACCTTATGGGCTTTGGTTGAGTGGCACACTGTGTATGTGAGCTATGTGTCTCATGGCTTGTGCTGGGATTGGTGATTGTTTGCATTTCTGCCTCAGAGGTCTCTGTTGTTTGTACAGTTTTATTGAGAGCCTCTACAAAAGTAGGTGTGTGTTTTGTGTTACTATGTGAGGGTTGTGGTAGTGCATGTTCTGGAGGGCTATGTGTTGAATGTGGTGTGGTGCATGTGTTACCCTTCCCATCTTGACTGGCTAATCCAGTTTTGGCTGGAGAGTGCTTGGTTTCCAATTTGGCTATATATGTGCATCTCTCACAAGAGAGTCATAGTGTTGGGAGGTAAAAGGAGAAGGTTGTGCACATGAGGCAGTTGATACATTGCCTCAGGATGTCCAAGTGGATATGAGCTCAATATATTAAGTACTGAAGCTTTTTACAGGAAAAATGTCACTCAAAGTGTCTGAGTCTGTACAGAGCACTGCCAAACACTTGAGGGGAAACTAATACGTAGACCCTGAAAATTTAAAGATGAAGTATTTACGTAGATATTTTAAAGTAAGAAATCAAGCAGTACTTACTGAAAATAAAGAATTAGCTTGTCAAGAATGATGAAAAGTGGGGAGTTGCATGAATGGCTACTACTAATGCTGGTCTCAGAACAGCTTCAGTCTGTTGGGATACAATACTCCTTTGCTTCTTCTCTCACCAGAGGCAAAATGTTAGCACCAATCCTAAGAAGAGAAGCAGGCCACGGCCTGTTTGGTGATCCACAGTCTTGTTCCAGATGATGCAAGGATCTGCAGGCTTGTAGCCTTTTTCTGGTAGATGCCTTGAATAGCAACCAGTCCAATTAGGTATGTTAAGCACAAACACTCACTTTCTGACCAGAAAGAGTCAGGGATCAATGCACTCTGTTCCTACTCTCACCAAGATCAGAATATAAGCACAGATTCCAAGCTGTCACCTATAAAGCAATTATTAAGCTTTCAGGTGATCAGCAGTCTCCAGGAAATAATGTAACTATATTCCTTCTCTCACCAGGAGAAAACAGAAGCACTAATCCCAAGATAACTACTGGGAGGCAGAATGTGGGCTCTCTAATAACTGGTGGTCTTTTAATAGATGCTTAAAGGTAAGATGAAAAAAATGGTTTATCGTTGACACTGTAGTTAGATGTGAAAGTAGGTAATTTAAGTTTTACCTGTCTTAAAAGTTAAGTTTTAGTGGAGAGTCACTATTTTTAAAACAGCAAGATAGATTGAAAGGGGTTGGTCACTTTTTTATTCTGGTACTATGGAATACAGTAGGATGACCAATAAATGTAAATAGTTGAAGGGGAGTGATTTCACAAAATGATAATAATATGTGGAGCTTTTCTCCCCGGGCCCCCGCTGAAAAAGCACTTGTGTCCAGTCGGACTTTGCTGGTAACCAAATGTAAAATAAATACAAATAAATAAATAAATTCTGTGAACATAATAGATATATGTGGTTTCAGGTTCTTTCTGTATTGCACATAAAAAATTAAAATCTTTTAATTTTACAATTTTATGCACTGAAACTATCTGTGCAATTTTCCTGTACATCTGCAGATGTATTTAAATCTAGGATAATCTCATATAAATGATTTACATCGTTCATTTTTATTGGTGTTTATTGCTGTAGCATAACTGGGAAACCTTGTCAGTTATCTTATTAACTGTTGCCCTTAAAATATATATATAACAGAGTGCCAGTCAAACATGGGTAGGCTTACTGTTCCTAGAAGTATAATTCGTAATCCAAAACTCACTTTCTTAACATTGGCTTCCTGTGTTTCTTACTCAGTGGTTGATACAATGCAGCATATGCCTTTTCAATTCATTGCTATGACTTTTAGGCATGGGGTACTATTACTAATCTGGGACTTCATTACTGTGTAGCAGTTATCCATGAATACCACCTGTACATGTATATGCAAATAAAGCTAGTGCAGGCTATTCACACTGAAAACGGAAAACCGAAAGGAGTTTGAAACTCGTGCCTACTTATAGCAAAAGCATAACATAGCTAGAGATAAGAGTTAAGTCTATGTGAAGGACTATGTGAAAGGTGTAGGCTTTGTTTGTTTTTGGATATTGCAGATGGATGCAGCTATGAGCAGTCATGCTTGAAGGATTTAAGGGAAGTGGCAGACTGCACAGCTTTTATTATTAATATTTAAAAACATAAAGTAGCTTAATATGTTTTATATAGGAGTATCATTATTTGAACATCCTCATCAAAAGAGGAACATAGAAAATATTGAAAAGGGGGAGACACAACAAAGATGGAGATACATCAAGAATACATCAAGAGGGTTGTAGTGGAGGTAGTGGGAAAGGAGAGGTACTATGTTTATTTGGAGGAAACACCCTCCTTTTTGCAAATATAAATGGTTAGCACAGATGGGAGGTAGATAAGAGGGTCTAGGTGACAGGATAAGGGAAAAAGTGGTAATGACCAGTGATATCAGCAAGAATCCCCATTTCACAAATCCTCAAACATTTCCACTGCTAGATGGTGTTGCAGTAAAGGATTTTAGTATTGAGGGGGCAAGGTCCTGTAGTGGGATGGCGGCTGGCACCAACTATGGCAGCAAGTCAGCAACCTATTAAGAGATGCCTTGATTTACTGAAGTCATCTGTCAACAACCTGCTCTAGCACATACTCAAGTTCAAAAGCCCTTATTCAGTGAGCATTGCTAGCCTACCACATTCCAGTGTACCTGCAGGACCAGTGACACTGCCTCAACCCTAAGAGGATGTCGATGGGAGAGAAGATATCCCTGAGGAGAACATGAACACTCTCTAACCTGGAAGGTGCAAGCCTAGGTTAATTCTGAGGAATTTGGATCTGAAAAAATGATTAACAGAACGAGATATAAAGAAAATGAAAAAGGACAAAGGAATGCATAATTCAAAGAAGAAAAGAGAGGAAAAAAAGTAGAGGCAAGAGAAAAGAGAAAATACATACAGTAAATTCACACATAATGTTATGAATCCCCTTCAGAAGTTCAACATTTCAAAACTACAAACGTCAAAAGGTTAAGACCATAAGACTGAAGTTTTGAAACTTTGAACATTTTGAATGGAGATTGCTGTACAGTGTGGAATGGGATATTTACTGTTTACCTCACTGTAATGTGATCTCAGAGCTGGTATATTTATTTAGCAGGGGGTACAGGGGGCTTGCCCCCCCCCTATAAAAATGTAAACTTTTTTTGTTTTTGTTTTTTTTTTTTTTTAATTAGGTTTTTGAAGTTTCAAAACATTGATCTTATGGTCTCAGCCATTTGAAGTTCGCACTTTTGAAACTTTGAGCTTCTGAAGTAGATCCAATGTTATACAGCACTCAGTTTGTTACTTTAAAACAATTCATTGTATAAATCTTTAAATAAAACAGAGGGTACAGGAAGTACTTATGCATACATGGGAACAGTGATATAGGAAGTGCTTATGTATACTTGTGATCAATAAGTGCTTATGTGTACTTGGGAAGAATGTATATTGCTATCAAGTTTTGCTGGGGGTTATATTTTGCAATGTACTACACTAACACCACTCTTTATTAATACTCATATGTAATAAAATCATGTAAAGACAACATACTGCATTGATATATTGAGACAGCATTTACAGTGAGTTTTAGTAATGTACTGAAGGCACTGTAGGCCTTTAGTTACCATTCTTTATAAATATTTGCTTATATATATTCATGAAATCAATTAAAGACAGAATATTGCATTTAATAGTTTATTCATGCTTACCAGTGGCTTCCGTTAATAGGTTAGTTCTCATACTCTGTTGGCTACTGTTAAATTGGATTTCATCATCTACTAGATGAAGAAGATGTAATTTAATTGTTGTGTACCCCAATTTCACCTTTTCCTTAACATTACTGATAAAACTATTACTACTATGCAAGCCATTTCATTCACTGTTGTAATTATATGTGAAGGACTATGTAAAACCTGTAGGCTTTTTATGTTTAAATATTAACTTGTTGCACTTTTATATGTGTGCACATTTTGTCTGTTTGGATGAATAATGCTGCCTGGAATTTTCCAGTACCCCTTTACTGTATATTCTACTCTTCACTGTTATAGTTTTCAGGTTAAGGTGTGAGAATTGTGTACATACAGAAACTATACACACACACGCACCATACACACACACACACACACACACACACACACACACACACACACACACGCACACACAAACACAAATGTAGCAATTCAAGGACGTTTTCTGTTCAATCCAGTTCAAGCTTAAATAAAAAATGTGTTGAAAAGGATGCAATACATATACTTCAGTACAATAATGTGTGCTTTGATAGTTGTCTGCCTAGTAACTGTAAGAATATAAGGGATAATTTAAAAAGTGTGTGCAGAACTAATGCAACTGGCTATTTCTCACTATGTGCTAGTTATTAATTTAGTACTGCAACATCTGCCCCCTCATCCAATCTCCACTCTGATTAAGGTATTGTGTCTGTCTAAGAGATCAGTCATCTTGAATGTGACCTTAATATTGCGGAAGGAATAACTGTCTTATACAACTATTACACTAATAAATATTTATAGCCTACACAAACAAAATTATTTCATTACAAAATGTTCTGCATATACTTTAACTATGAACTAAGATAAAGTAATACTGTAAATGAAATTATGTGGCAATACAAATATTTTGTTTGAGTATAAATACATACATTTCTATACATGCAAAATATTTGTAAGAGTATTCATGCAGATGTATATCTGTAATTTACACATATATGCATACTTACATATATTTCTTTACTCATACATGTATTACATTTGTATTTATGTAGACAATTGTTATAACATAAACATTCCGTATATTTGAATATTTGTACTCCTGACAGATGTCTATCTTTTTCCACTCACTCCCCCTTATACATGCTTGGATCTTATCCAGGTATGACTCATTCAAAAGTTAGACCATGATCTTAATCTTCTTACCTGACCCGCTCAGACTGTGGTCTTATGTCTTCACAGGTGCTCACAGGTACTGCCATCAACAGAAGTTCCAGTAAAATAATAAAGAAAATGTGAATAACACTGTGGTTCACAGGTATAAAACCATTCCCTCTGTGGTGTGACATCACCTTAACCAAACTGAGGTAAATAGCAAGGGCATTAGACCTTGTTCTGTTATTGCTGACAGGTTTGGATTTACTAAAAATGTTTTGTCACCTACATGTTTTTCTTTCAAGGAATACACTCCCATTTACATTTCATTTATATGGTAGGTATTTTTATATTACTTACAATTGCTACTGCTGCTGTTCATTTTCTTAGCAACATATTTGGCGTATTACACCGGAATGTCATTTATCATGCCTCTTGTGGTATAGCAGCAGTATTTAACTTTTTCTTTTCTTTTTTGGGGGGGTGAGAGTTTTCTGCAGAAATAAATATTCTTGCTGTGTGTGACATCTTAGTAAATGATGAGTATTTTGAGGTGATAAGATATGCCAGATAATACAAAATGGACTGGTATTACACCTCATGGTTGTGCAAATGCACATGCAATTAGCTCAATTTTTTATCATACGCAGCTTTGAGAATAACTGGGGCTATTCTTGTGTTCCCATGGGATGTTTTGATTAGATGAGAACTTTGTAAATCACAGAACCAGCAACGACCCCATAATGGCTGACAAAAATCAGCTGGAACACTCACAAATAGTATAAAACGGGTGCTTAAAAGTGAAGCCAAGCTTGAACAAGGAAAAAGAGATTTATTGTCATAAAAAAATCTCCAGGTTAAGCACTTTCATCCACGATGCAAAGAGAAAAAAATAGCCCAACAAGAGCCAAACTTGTAAAAAGACTAAAGCCAGGAAAAACTGTAGAAAAATACTGCTTTAATTACCAAAGTCCAGAGAACTTAGTGCTTTCACCATAATACATATGGCATCATCAGAGTCATTGGAACATATTAAAACACTCTTATAAGTAGTTACGTCATTTTAACTATAACCAATCAGATTCATTGATGCATTAATTCATTAATCCAAAATAATTAGTCAGAAAATAAAATAAAAATAAAAAATACCTCTTACTAAATTGTTAAAGTTACTTTAAAAACCATATAATCATTAAAAATATGTATATTAATGTGCTTGAATGCATACAATATAAAAATAAACTCAAAACACTTTCAAAACTCATAAATGTATGTGTTAAAAAATATATATATATGTATATATGTATATATATTCATTATACCATTGCCATATTTCCATATATATATATATATATATATATATATATATATATATATATATATATATATATATATATATAAAACCTTATAATATTAAATACAAATGTCTGCACATAATGTCATATAAATGAATAGTAATAAGACTGCCTATGTAAAGACATGTTATTAACTAGTTGATAATGTTACTCCTTGCCTTCAGGTAGGGGAAAATAGATATACTCTCATTTATACTCATAGACTCATAGACTCATAGATTCGTACTAGGCTAACTGCCCCTGCGAGCCATTTTAAGCCTAGCCAATTATCCCTTGTGAGATTCAAACCCTGCACCTTATGTTTGTAAGGCAAACATCTTAATCATTAGGCACCTGGATGTTGGGTGGCATTTAATCTAATTTGCCAAGCTGTCTCCAACATTTCTACCCTCAGCTTGTCATCAACCCCTCATATATCTGGTGTAACTCGACCCAATACAAAAAATATGAACTTTTTCAATTCTGAACAAACTGTGGTGTGCATATACAAAGCATTAAATGTCATCGATGATGACTTCATGTGAATGAAAGCGCTTAACCTGGAGATTTTTTTATGACAATAAACCTCTTTTTCCTTGTTCAAGCTTGGCTTCACTTTTAAGCACCGTTTTATACTATTTGTGAGTGTTCCAGCTGATTTTTGTCAGCCAATAGATGAGAACTGCTAAAGACTCTGTTGCTTTGCACCGTGATTCACTTGAACTTTAGGCTGGGTTTATGAGTAGCTGAGAACAACATATGAGCAGAAGAGGTTATACATATTTGTGTATTACTGTGATTCCTAGAGATAAATATAAACAGTTTTAATTTGAATAAAAATACATGTAAGTGGACCTGAATTTATCTTAAGAAGTTTAAGTCCTCCATATCAACTTAAGATTATTTGAATTTGGTGGCAAATGACTTAGGAAACTGTGGATTTTTAAAGAAAAAAAATATTGTAAATTAATATGAAAGACTTCAAAATTATGTGAAATTAGTGAGTTCAGTTAAAAAATGCTTATTGTATGGATATGATGGATATTTTACAATGACCTTAGTGAATACTGTAAAACTGTTATTTGTAGATGGAAAATCATTATAGCAGCAGTGGAAATGTTTATTAGTCACTGAGAAATTCATTTACTTTGGTGTCATTTACTGATTACACATACATAGTTGAAATACAGTGATGTAATAGTGGAATACTGAAATGGCAAGGATGTTTTGTTGGCTGAACATACATGTATGGTTATTTGGAGATTTCTAAAGGTCACTGCTGAATAAAAAATGAAAGTATTATGAATGCAAGACAGGGATAGGAGCCAGGGAAAGAACTGATCTGTTAACAAACTAATTGCTTTACTGTTGTGAATTTAGTTGTTATAGTACAGATATTACTATAACACAACTTTACTTGGCTGGACCAAAACTTTGCATGTGTTTGTATCACATACCTTTTTTTTTCTGAGGATGGCAGGCATACTTTCATTGTTGTGCTGTTTGACTGTTTACATCAAAATATTTTGTCTATGATGGTGGCATATTTTTTTATGTGCAGTAATGATGCAGAAGAAGGGATCAAGGCAGAGAAAGGAGAACTTCAGTCATGAGGAAAGCTGTATCCTCATGGCAGTTTTTAGGACATATGACAAATATTTTCTTGGTAAAGGGGAGTCCAAGCAAGCTGAGAGGACAAAAGCCTGGAATCAAGTTGTCCTGGTCATTAATGCAGTCAGTGGAAGAAAGTGTACATTAACACAGTGGAAGAAGAGGGCAAATGATATGGTAGGACATACTAGAAACAAGGCGAGGCAGAATGCAATTGCTTGTACCATTTCTTGGAGGAGAGACTTCAACATTTATCCTTTTACTACCAGACGAGGAATACTTCCTCTGTATCCATGGGAATGACTAAAATACAGAGGATGATGGTACTTGAATAATCAGAGGTGGTTTGGACACTGGCAATTACCAACATCTGTAGCAGTAACACTCATCTGCTCAGAAAGGTTGGTTAAAAAACAGCAACATATATTTATATAGATAATTAAATGCTGACATGAAAGGATTACATTAACCCCAAGACACTTACTATTAATAGATGAACCTTCCACATCTGCACAGAATGACAGTGAAGACAGTGTACATGGTAAGTGCCCCCCACACCTTTTTAATAAGCATACAGTACTGTACACTATGTCTTTATTAGTAATATTTTCAAATAATTTTTTACAGGGTCAGCAGCAGAAAAAAATAGTTCTGCTATACCAATACATTTGGAGGACATCAGCAGCAGAATGGCTGATGAAGATGATGATGATGATGATGATATAGTTATATTTTTGAGGCAGCCTGAGGAATGTGACATGCAGTCCCCAAGTTTAATGGCAGGATCTCTCACCCCACAAAAGGTTAGTAACTGCAGAAGGTGACAGTGCATCACAGGGTTGAACACATGTTGACAGTAACTCACGCTTGCACATGGAGAAAACTCCTGCATCTCTACACCAGTATCTCCAAACTCAGACAAATGCTTTCAGGATGATGGCAGACATTCAGAGGTAACTGTCTACAGTGACACCCTTAAACAGGTGAGCCATGCACAAACATTTTTTACAACTACCTCGGGAAACATGTAAAGCATTGGTTGTTTAGCAACAAATGTGCCATGACATTGTTAGGGCTCAGAGCAATGCCACAGATAGTCAGATGGTAGTAGTAAGAGTCCTTTAGGCGTTTTGTGAGGATTTCCAGCACTACATGGAAATGGCATGGATTAAGGATAATGCCATGAATATATTAATGTGTAACATGGTGGCACATCAATCATCTGTGGCTGCACCTATTTGTACACTAATTAGGACTTAACAGACTCAAGTAGGAATCGGTCTGGGAAAGGGAAGAGAATGGCATATTATCCATACATGTAGAGGCAGATCTACAGGTACTTCTCAAGAAAGTGCTGTAATTAGTCTGAGGGGGGACAAGCACAAGAAATGTCATGCAGGCCATGTCAGCATTCATCTGCACCTAGCAGACCCTATCATTTGAGGTCCTGGTCCTGCAGCAGAGCCTGATCAGTGTCTGTGGTATCACCTGCATCAAAAAGGCCATGACGTTGGGCTGACTCACCATCCTGTTGTCATAGTAACCCTTCTTCATGATCACTTGCATTATCTCCAGCCTATCTTAAGGAGATGCGTATGACACATTTGACCTTTAACTACTGTGACTGAAGTATGATTATTCTGTTTCCTACAAGCTGATCTTCACAACTGCAGTGGTGGTGCTGCAGTAGCATTGTCGCCTCACAGGAAGACTTTGTCCTGTTCGATTCCCAGCTAGAGCATCTTCTGTGTGGAGACATGCGTGAATGGGCGTACCTTCGTTGAAGGTTGTGCATCAGGGCCGGCAACTTGGCACATAAAAATCTACTGCCAATCATTAGCGGACTGGAGTTCTACTGTGGCGACCCCTAACCGGGAAAAGCCGAAAGACACAACAACAACAAGTTGATCTTTACAAGCCAAGATAATGTTTAACTCAAAGGGGAATATGTTATTACAAAAAAAAAGGAGGGGAGCTTAGGACACTTTGTAAGTCTATGCATTCATTCCTGTAATCGTACTGCTTTTAATCTCAAGGATTATAACATAAGCCTGCAGTCATTAATGTCATTCATGCTGTATGCATTGACATTGCCACAGGTGACAGTTACCCACATCTTAAAAATAGCAATACACAAGTTTTAGGGAAATGCTAAAAAAAATAAATTACAGATTAAAATGAGTATCCTGCCATGTAAAAATGACTGCTGCCATTTCATCCTCAGGTCTGCACAAATGAAGATATTTTGGCCTCTGAGGCCACAATTTATTGTGTATGACAAAATAAAATAAGCTGTTATGCAGCACCTCAACAAAATGCATACATCAAACTGAGGCAACATTGCTTAATATAAAGAAAAAACAACAAACTGATACCTTATATTCAATTGCAAAATATGTACTCGTATTAAATACTGAATTAATACGTTTTTCTAACTGTAAAACTTCAGGACATTCAGCATGGGCATAGTTAGGTACACCACCTGAGTAGAATTTATTCTGCAAGACTGTTCAAAATGTGATTATTCATTATATGATGCCTTACAACATCACTGAACAGAAGTCAGGGAAAACTCAAGCATGACTTTTGCCAACAATAATATGAGTGCCTGTTCTGAAATTAAAAAAACAAAATATTACTTAGAGATGAGAAGGAATATCAGATAAACAGTCACAGTACACCATGCATCATAGAGCATAGCCCACAGGTACTACTGCATGCATCAACAATACTCTATGTATTTCTTAAAAGAAAGGAAACACTAACTTGAATGTCATTGCTCATAGCTCTGGACTAGATGTCACCTGTTTACCTTTGTAGCCATATGTCATGTACCAGCCTGTTGCATGGGGTCCCTTACTAATGCTGCTGGCTGGCCATCATTAGTCATATTAGTCATAGTACAACTACACCTGGGAGCTGCAGTGACAGCATGGGTCCCTTCACCACCAGACCACCAGTGCATGATCATGTTATGCAGATTAGAATATAGAGTAAACATCCTGCATTCAGTAGCTGGGTTTTACTGAAAGGCTCTCCCAGATGCATCCAATGACCAAAAATGACTCTTCAGGAGGCCAAGGACCCTCTCAATAACAGTGTAGGTCTAGTACAGGGCAGTATTAAAGCTGTCTTCTGCAGCTCCACTTGGATTTCTTACTGGTGTCATGAGTCATGGCTCCAGGGGATATCCATCATCACTTGAAAAGAAAAAGTGGTTTAGTATTTAGCAATACTACTTAAATAAAATAGAAAAAAGTGAAAAAAAAAATTTTTTCTACTTACCAACAAAATGACCACTACCATGCAGGAAGAGGCAGGAGAGTGAGTTAGTCTGCCAGATATGGGAATCATGTGCAATGCCAAGATGCTGAGCAGAGACATTGGTGATGCACCTCCAGGAATCGCACACTACCTGGCAATTAATGGAACAGTAGCCCTTCCTGTTGAAGTATCACTCATATCATTGACCAAAAAGGGCCCTAATTGCAACATGGGTCCAATCTGTTGCGCCAAGTACCTCAGGGAAACATGCTACCTCAGATGTCCATAGGTTCATAGGCATGTACTAGGCTAATGGTCCTGAAGCCTTTACCAGCCTAGCCCATAGGATTACCCTGGCATTGCACCACCTGACCTAAGTTTCCAGTGCCTCTGTCAAGTAGAGCCACTGGAGTGATCCTGGGGTGAATTTTCGATTTCCCATCGACTCATCAAGATTTCTCTTGAAGAGGGCCAGTGAGGTGCTCTGTTTGACATGTATGGGAAGACTATTCCATAGCATGAGCAGTCTGTGGGTTATGAACCTTTCCCTCCAGCACGTTCTGTTGATTGTGGTAAAGAAGTTGAGGTCTCTGGAGCATGTGGTGTGGAGGGATTGGTATTTCTTTAGATGCAGCATTTCTAACATAGCTGGGTCAGACATGGCTTTATAAGTCAAGCAGAGATCGCCTTTAAGTAGGTGATATGAGACAGAGAATAGTTGGAGTTTTTTGTGTCTGCCCATATAGGACAAGTGTTTAAGGCCTAGGATCCTCTTTGTGAGGTACTTTTGCATCCTCTCCAGTTGTTGCAGTTGTCTAGTGAGGTACATGGCAAATGGGGCATTGTACTCGATGACTGGCCTAATGAGGAAAGAGTAGAGGAAGACAATGACCTCTTTATTCCTGGATGCAAAGCCCTTAATAATGAGATGTGCCACATAGGAGGACTTTCTGACCACAAGGCAGTGTGGTGGTCAAAAGAGACATTGCTGTCAACTTGTGTTCCCAGATCTCTTATAACGCCTTCTGTGTTCAGTGGACCGCCATTGATGTGGTAGTTCATGGGAATTAGGTTTTTCCCAAAGGGGATGAAGGCACATTGAGCTTAAGGCCATGGTTCTAACACCAGTCGTTGGTCTCGGTGAGACCTTTCTGTAGGATGCCAACATTACTTGGGAAATTAATAATCGCTCCCAACTTGCAATCGTCTGCGAACTTTGTCAGCCAGAGTACCTTCATGATGGACTGGACTTCTGAGAAGTAGCTACCAAACAGGAGTGGACCCAGGACCAATCCCTGTGGGACTCCACTCATGACTGGTTGGCAATCTGACTTGGAATCAGCTACTTTCAAACTGTGGGTTCTATCTGTGAGCCAGTTTGCAACCCATCTAGTGATATAGGGGTTGATGCCTAGCTTAGTGAGTTTTTCTATGATTCTTGAGTGGGGAATGGTATCAAAGGCCTTGGCCAGCTCAAGTTAGGCTGTATGAACCACCTTGCCTTCATCCACAGCTCTGGTGGCTGACTCATAGAAGTCGACCAAGTTGAGCAGGCATGATCTACCCTTCACAAAATGAAATATTACCTATATCCTTGTTATTAGGACAATGATGATGTGTTCCATAGCTTTGCATATCAGACTTGTCAGGCTAATGGGGCAATAGTTCCCAAGGTCTGTCGCTCCTCCTTTGTGGAGAGGGATGACTATAGCAGTGCACCTTTCGGTAGGGACAAAGCCTGAGGTGAGGCTGTGACTGAACAGGGCACAAAGGTGAGGTGACAGTTCACTCTGTAGTTCATGTAGAACACAGCCAGGGATATTGTCAGGTCCCATAGAAGCTGTATTCTTGGCCTTGGATAGTGCTGTTTTAACCTGTGCAGCAGTAATACTTAGTGTCTGGCAATCTACTGGTATTGTGATTGGTCCTTTGGGGGGGAGTGGTCAGTAAATCTGGCGACCAGTATATTGGCAATATCTGTTGGCTCAGTATAGGAGGTACCATTGTGCAGTAGCTCAGAGCAAATCTGTGTATTGCCGTGGGGGTTCTACACATAACTATAGAAGGCCTTGTGGTTGTCTTTACTATCTGCTGCAGTTCTGTTTTCATTGCTAGCTTTAGTGGATTTGATGAGGGATCTCAACTTTTTATTGAGGTTGATAAGGGAGTTTTTCCAGTCTTGGGACTTCATCTTATTCCGCATCAGTTTCCTCCTTCTGTTGTAGAGTTTGTTTATGGCAGGGGACCACCAGATTGGCTTCTTTTTTTTTGGAGGAGAGTGTCTTGGTTCTACTGGGTATGGCGAGATCCATGCATTTGTGTACGTGTTCATACAGGGCATTGGTGTACGATTGAGCGGTCATGCAACTATTCTCCATTTGAATGGGTGCTGTGAAGTTGGCCACCTCTATTTTTAGGATCCCACTGTTAGCTTTGGAGAAGTTTTTCATGGTGGTTACCTTTGTGGGGGGTGGGAGGTATGTGGATTTCCTAGGTGATTAGTTTGTGGTTGGATCTAACCAGGGAGGAGTTGACTATTGGTATAGAGTAATGGTCACCCATTTTAGTAATGACCAGGTCAAGGATGTTGCTACCTCTAGTGGGGGTAAAAACAAGCTGGTCCAGGGCATTGAAATTAATGAATTCTAGGAAACGTTGGGCAAGTGTATTGGTAGATGAGTAGTTTTCCCAGTTAACAGAGGGGTAATTGAAGTCACCCAGTATGAGTGTGTTAGGTTGGACCCTAATATTCTCCAGGGTGCTTAGGAACGTGGAGTGAGTGTCTTGGGACATAGTTGGGGACCTATAACAGGCTACGACCTGAATTGCTGTCTTACCCAATGTTAGCTGCACCTGAAGTATCTCTGATGCATTATGTTGGGCTATCAGTCTGGAGGTGTGTGCATCCTTTATGGATATGGAAACACCACCACCTTTGGAGCTTTGGTCCAAGTTCTGGGGCCAAAAAGTGTGGAATGAGTTATAGCATGGCAGTGCAGGGCTTCTTTCTGCTGCCTTGAACCAGGTCTCTGTTACACCACAAATGTTGATGTTCTCTATTTTAAGGAGTGCTTCGAGTGCATTTTGAGATTTAGACTTCTAGCATTGAGCAGCATGACCTTCAGTTTGCATTTATTTGTAGCTGTTACAGTGGTAATTTGGTCTTTGGAACACTGCCTAAAAAAGACACTACTAGGATGGCAAGAGCCTTGGCCAGTATCTGGAAGCCCAGGGGTGACAGATGCAGGCCATCTCTGGCAAAGCATCATGGTCTGTCAATCATGTCATCCCAGGCAGACAGATACTGGATCCCCTTAGAATGACACCAGAATCTTAGCCAATTGTTGAAATCAATAATTTTCTGCTTGTACTGTGGTATCATTCTGGGTGATGATAGGATGCTGCTCAGGGCTAGGGTTGTACCCGCCTGGGCTACAAGATCAAATAGCTCCTCCATGTCTCTTTTCATGTAGTCCAGTGAGGTACGTCTCAGGTCATTCACACCCACATGTACAATGACAGAGTGATATTTCTACCTGGTGTTGAGGGACCTGCGTGCGTGTGTTATATGGTAGATCCTGGCACCTGACAGGCAGTTGACTGTTACTTTCTCCTTATTTAACCTAGTGAGTGGGACATCAATCTGCCTCACTATCGAGTCACCTATGACTAGTGTGCTGGGCATGCTGTTTTGCCTTAGGGGCTTTGGTTGAGTGCTGTCTGGGTAGATTTTTATTGAGACCCTCCGTGAAGGTGGGTATGTGGTTTGTGTTTTTATGTGATGGCAGTGCTGGTGTGTGTTCTAGAGGGCTATGTGTTCCATGTGGTGTGGTGCTATTGTTGACCTTCTCCTCTTGACCAGCTATTCCGGTCTTGGCTGGAGAGTGTGTGGCTTCCAATTTGGATATATAAGTGCATCTCTCACAAGTCTGAGTGATGGGAGGTAAGAGGAGAGGGTTGTCGGTGTACATGAGGCAGTTGTTACATTGCCTCAGGATGCCCAAGTTCACCCATTTAACAAGTCTTTTGGACTTGTGCTTGCTGGTTTAATTCATTTTTGTTTCTTGGTCACTTGTATTTCTCCACCATGGCTGAGGGAAACCCAGGCATCTGTTATGAGGATTTTAAAAAGTTACAAGATTTGGTGCACTCCCTTACTCTTTTGGTGCAGCAACTGATTCCTAAAATTCCTAATACAGTAAGTCAATATATTACGGACTTGGATTTTAATGTGACCCCACAAGCTTTAAGGGAGCAGGGTGATGAAGTGAATAATGGGTCACTACCTGTTCCTTCTGAAGTTCCACTTTTGCAGACAAACTCTCAAAAAACAGTAAAGGCAACAACGTTAATGTTGCCCATGTTCACAACTTGCTGAACAGTACACTTGATTCCTGGTTACTGAGGAGCGTACCATTTGAGGAACAACCTGAGGGGGCTGACGGTGACAAATTTACAAGTTTTGAAAACAAATTATTTGAATTCAAAGAGGTACAACAAGAAAATAAATATCTTCTACAATGTATCAATTCCCGCCAGGTCCCTAAGTGGTTGCGGACCTGGAAATTTCCTTCCGGACTTTTCCTGCATTCCCTCTTCCACCAGGAGTTACTGGTACTTTTTGATCAACATGGGTGTGAACTGATGGAATTAATGGTTAAGTACAACCAGGAATGCTTGGATGCTCTGTCTCTGGAGGTACGTCATTTAGACCAGGACATTCATAGGAACGGATTTCATTAAACTTTCCATTCCAAATATGAAGCTATTTGTAGACAAGTAGATCACACTGTAGCTATCAATGCTAACCGTAAGGCTAGAAAACTTGAGAGAGACAGGAAGGCCTATGCAGTTGGCAAGGCTTATCCTGCCCTTCCATCTGTAACAGCTTACCAGCGTTCATACCGTGCAGCTATGGAGACTGAAGCAAATCTTCAAGCTGAAGTACAGGTTCCTTTAGATGAGCCAGGACCAAGGAGTTCCGAACGTCTAAGGAATAAAAGATTCCAACCATGGAATCCCTATCCACTGAGGTCGGCTTGGAACCAACAGGGACACACGAGTGCATCCCCTCACTCAGTGAGGAGATAACAGAGGTGACTTTTGCTACTAGAATACCTGTTATTGTGTACAATGCTACTAGTAATTTCAAAATATGCAATTATAGTAGCAATGAGGTGTTCACCGATCACGCTGATTTTTTAAGTAAAGGTTTTAACTTTGCTGTCAGTAAAAAACATGATACAGGTGAACTGATTGCTGACTTAAAATTATGCACTAGAAATTTAAATCTTAAATATTTGCACAGAAATAATGTTGGTACTGATTATATTTATAACAAAAAATTTTATAGGATACCTAGCACCTTTAATCCAGAAATGCATAATATGTTTAAAAACTACGAGGCTGCTTGTGAAAATGATCTTCATTATTTTGTTAGTCAAAAAGGTGATGTATCTAATTTGTCTGATTCTGAAAGGAAATTATTAATGCAACTGAGAGGATTTAAGGATCTTAGATACATGTGTCCTGATAAGGGGGGAGGCATTGTAATTTTCCAAAGGGATGACTATGTACAAAAGATGTTTGAAATATTATATAGTCCAACCTACAGTGAAGCTTCCCTCAATCAAATTAACATTGCTGGGGCGTGGCTAGGATGCTGAACTGATAGCTGCACTTCATTTCAGCTCTCTTACCTCAATACAATTCCTGACAGGAATTTTACAAAATAATATTTAATTTGAAGAAATTTTTATTACTAACTTATTTCTAATAACTCTGAGCATCTATAAGAAAAAATTTATTGTCAGAACTTGAATAATTCCTGTCAAATTAATTACTGGAAAATCAGCACCAATATCAGCTTTACAGCATGAGTCATCTAAGAAATACAGCACAAGACTCTTCTCTCAAAAAAGACCTGCAGTCTCTCATTACAAATATACAGGAACTTACAATAAAAATTGACAAGATGGACAATAAAATAGATACTTTTAAAGAAAAGTGCTCACAACAACTGGAACAGCTTCAAGAAATGTTTACACAGCAGAAAGGACAAATATCACTTATTGAACAGTCATTAAGTGACATTGACACTAGAGTCCAAATAGAAGAACAACAAACTGAATTCTTACTTCAACAGAATACATATTTACTAGAAAAGCTTGATGATATGGAAAATCGAACAAGAAGAAATAATATTAGAATATATGGTCTACCAGAAAAATCTGAAGGGACAATATGATAAACTTTCTTACCACCTGGATACCAGATGTAACAAAAATACCTGAAGCTCTTTCATATGGTATAGAACGGGCACATAGATCACTAGCAGCTTCTGGAAATGCTTCTTCTCCGGGTAAGAACAAGCCGAGATCTATAATTGTGAGACTTTTTCCTACACAAGATAAAGATCTTATATTAAGAAATGCTTGGGCAAATTCTCCCATCAAATACAATGATTCATTAATAAGATTTGACAATGATTATTCTACAAAGGTGGTTTCAAAAAGAAAAGAATTTCTACCAATAAAAAAAACCCTGAAGAAAAAGCAACTGAAAGTCCATCTTTTATTCCCAGCAAGACTGAAAGTTTTTCTACCACATGGAATAAAAATCTTTGAAACAGTAGATTCAGCAATAAAATACCTTACCAACAGCAACATCCTAACACATGAAGAATCTATGGACTGGACAATAAGTACACCGAAGAGAAATGCTGAAGTAAATAATTGGAAAACTGTTGAGCAAAAGAAAAAAAAACTAAAGGACAAATAATCTTACATATGTTATATTCTGTAAAATCTAAATAATAATACTAACAACAAAAGAAAAGTTCTTACTGTCTTCAAGTTACACCAAAACAGGTACTGTTTTCAATTATATTTTAAATGTCAAAATTAGCATAAATGTAAATACATTTATCTCAAATCACATCAATATACTAAGCATAATTTAAACATTACTCTATTTTTCATTATTATCCATCTATTGTTTTCATATTCTTAATCAGAGTAATCAATGCATAATAATGTTCCCAAATAGCTTATTTATTTATTTATTTATTTATTTATTTTCTCTCTTTGTGTTTTGTTGTTTTTATTCGTTCTCTTCTTTTTATAAAATCTTCATTAACTTATAATATTTTAATCAGTATATGGTTATATTGCTTAATAGGTAGAGTAATGGCTGCTATATAACTTATTATCAGTTACATCCCTGACAGCATTACTTTTTATAAGTTAAAAGTGTCCCTGTTTGGATAAACGCCAATGCTGGGCAGAAATGTGTTGCTTTTGAAATGAAGTATTTCAGTTAGGATGTATCATAAGACTACTTTAAATAATCTTAAAAGATGTTCTGCCTTTGACCCATATGCACATACTGATATAGTCCAGTGAAAAAATATGTTTTAAGTGATATTTTGAGGCTATAAGTCAGGTGTGTTGTGGCTCCAGACATCCGGAGTTGAAAGATGCTTGTGACTAGCTTAGATATCCTGTTGTCTTTTCTTTTGTAGAGAAATAAGGCATAGCATGTTTAAAATGCAAAGTTTGATAGTTGTGAACACTACTCCGCAAACTAGAGTGCTCGCGTGCACACTACATGAGTTTGTCACCAAGTAAGAGAAGGGAAAAGAAAAAAGAAAAAACACATACCTTTTCCCGCTTGGTTCTCGAGACAATTTAACAGCCACAAACATCACTAGAAACTTGAGTTACTTATTGCTTGTCGCATTTACTTGTGTACGCCATCCCCTGACTCTTTCTAATTGACGTCTAGTCAGAAAATAAGCTAGGTTCACATTTAAAGATACAGAAACCTAAATTCCTTCTAAGGAAACATAAATAATATAAAAGGTTCATATAAATATACACAGATATATATTTTTGAAGCACTTTCAGTTTATGGCTACTGATGTCTTCTAGCACCTTGATAGATAAGGACATATATCTGCTTGTCTTTCTATCAGTTTAGATTTCCAGACATTTTAGCTATCCCTTACTATGTTTTATACAGCAGAGTTTAAAGAGCAGAAATTAATCATCAGCAAATAAAATCACTGCTGTTTTACAACAAACAAACTAAAGAAACTAGTAAATGTCAAGCAACTGACAAGTTTATTTTAAGGAAAATTGCCATTTCCCACACTGGTGCTCCTACAAAATACTACTAATGTCCTGCTACCAAAATATGCCCTCAAGTGGACAAATGGGATGCAACAAGAAGGTTAAATGTACATTTAGCAAATCAAACATTTAAATAACAGTATAATATACTAGATAGAGAAAGTAGAAGCAATAATTATATAAACAACTATAATAAGTAACATAACAACAGTCGATTTAACCCAATGTGTCAATTATACAATATTTATATCCCATATGGCTTTGAACTTTGTCGAAGCATCTGTGTTCTACACACATATTGTATTAAATCTAATTTGAGTAGAAGAGGGAGAGGCTTAGCCCACACCCTAATTTATTACTAAGTTACCATGCATTATGAACATACATTGTGGCAGGTACTCAACGAGCTATCCATCCTTAGATTGCTCATGCTGTTCCCGTTTGCTCATCTGAATAATGACTGTGGCTGTACTCTTCTTATTATATTACCTGGCTGTGGCTTCACCCTTCTTGACACAATACTAGTGTATGCGGGTATATCATGTTACTGTTAGTGAAAACAAAAATGCTTGACAATGTAACTGTAATTCTTAAACCTTTCTGCAGACAAATGTATTGTCTAGCAGTTGAGAGCCTGATTGTTCCTAATCAGCAGACCTGTATTTTCATGTTCCAATATGACTACATGAAAAGATGCCAATATTAGTCTGCAAGTTTAGTAAGCAGTAAATTCATTGGGGATTAATTCGAGGAGACACTTATATTATAGCTAAAGCACTTGACATTTGATAAATGTATCCTCTCAATGATGTGTTCTATCTAGTCATTAACTATAAAACAACTTTTCTGAGAAATATTGTTGTAATGCCAGTTAATGATTTGAATTAAATATTTCTATATACAGTCATAAAGCAATTATCAGGATAAAATAATACTCTTGCAGTGCATGGATCATCATAGCTATCCTCTGATGTTAGAGGAAAAACAAGCTTCTTAAACACCTTTTTGACATAATAAAGGTGTTACCCCATAGTTTAAATACATTTTGTCTATTTACTGCAAAATGGGTTAGGAATTTTAACCTGTAACATTTTCATACATAATAGTTTAAATCTTAGCAGCTTCCATTATTTTGATATGTTCTCCAGTATACTTTTATTCAGTCATAAGATTAAATTACTGGTGTTAAGTAAGTCAAAATTATATCTCCAGCAATTATTGTCAACAGATAAACTCACTGGTTAAGTGTCAGTCTAAGCTGTAAGAGTTAATATGTGATATACATAGATGTTTGCTTTAAAAATGTGGTCAAGTGCACTGCAGTTTTACCTCTGTACTGTGTCAGTTTTGATTATACAAAGTCCCTCTGAAAGTTGATAGAAGTGTTAACAACAAAACACTCAATCAAGTAACAACATTATAAGTAGTCTCTTGGATAAGGGAGATGTCTAAATTGTGATCTTGTTGTCTCCAGCCATGGGAATTGTCTTTGAAAAGCTGAAAAATGCAATCAGAGGAACATATTTAATGTCTACTAAAGAAATATTAATATACTTGTACATTGTATTGCATTTCAGTTTATGATAAACATGAAATATGATGTGGTTTCAGAACTATTCATGTTTTTATTCCAATATGACTTTGCAAATATTAATTTAAACACTGGTTTTGGACTTGAGTAGTCTAAAACAATTGCACAACAATGGTACTGTATTATTTAGTAATGTCAGTAAATATTTTTCAACAGATGTATGAAATATACAGTTATAGATTTTAACATGATGTTTATTAATACCCTAAATTATTTTGAAATGATACTACCTTAATCTAAATATTTGTACCTTTTCAAAACCTGATTAGAAATAAGTATTATTGAATTCCAATAAGATGAGTAAAGAATATATGTATATATTTTAGCTGATTAGATTATCTTAATATATTATTCAATTATCTTTATTTAAAACTAAGAGGATAAGAGAAACTGATCCAAATATTATTTGTGAGGGTAGAAAGTTTGTTTGGTTAGATTCACTAACCAAACAAAGAGGTATATTACCTCATAGCGATAGGGAATGTTTTTAAGATTAAGAATTACAAGTTTGGAAGTTCTTTGTTTTTTTTTTTTATTCTGTCACTTTGGTGTCACTCAGAAACATGCAAAAATCATACAAGAAAAACTTTTTGAATTCTGTATCCAAGATGGAACTAAGAATAAACAATATTTACATAAACTCACACATAAAACAAACTCAAAACTAGGAAATGAAATGTTTATCCATAAATGTTAATGGTCTAAATAATAGTAATAAAAGGAGAAGCCTATTCAAGTACATAAACTTACATAAACCACAAATAGTCTTTTTACAAGAGACACACTTATTAGATAGAGATATAAAAAACTTAAATATTAATAATTACACAGTACTAATAAACTCTCAATACAAAACAAAAAAAAGAGGAGTAGCTATACTACTTCGCAACTCAACTATAACACCTACTCATCAAGATACATCAGGTATGTTTTGTCTAGTTTCAATAGAGTTAAATAAGAGAATCTATACATTAGTAAATCTATATTGGATGCCAGGACTAGGATTAAAAACAGTTAAACAGCATTTTGAAGAGATAATTCATTTAACTAAGGGTAGCCTGATATTGGCAGGAGACTTCAACTGTATAATGAATGAAAAAGATACAGATTCTAAATCCAAAAGAAGAAAACAACCTATCTCTAAAGCACTATCAACATTTATAGATACATTGTATTTAAAAGATATAAATGAATTTGCAGAACCAGACTCCCTAATCTTTACATTTTATTTTCATAGATATAAAACTAACTCTAGAATTGATAGAATATATGTTGCCAGTGACCTAAGAACAAAAATTGACAAAGTCAAAATCATAAATTGTCCTTTATCTGATCATAATGCCATAGTCTTTGAGATAGAGCTTACACCATTTTATTCAAATCCCATTACTAGGATACCTTCCTATATCACAAAATTGACAGATTTCAAAGAATTTTATGAAGAAACAATCAAAAACTTTCTAGAAATAAATTACACAGAAGATATTTCAGAAATATATGTCTGGGATTCATTAAAAGCAGTTACATATGGGAATATATTATCCTGGTACATAAATAAAAGGAAGTTATGGAATAAAGATATGCTAGACTTACAAAACAAAGCAGATAAATTGAAACTGGAAATACAAAAGGGTAATGCTACTCAAGTTCAAGAATTTACACAAATCAATAAGAAGTATACAGAATTGCTACACCATAAGATTATGATTAACTTAGAAAAGATAAAAATAAACTCATACTCTACTAATTCAGCACACCTGAGATACTTAACTAATAGAACAAAAAAAATAATTAAATCTAAACAAATAAAAGAAATATTTATTCCCAATACTAACAAAAGAGTTACAGAACTAAATGATATTTTAGAAGCATTCAGACTCCAATTTAACATTGATAATTCAATAAATACTCAAGATACACCTACTAAGGACATAAAAAATACTTAGAAAACAATATTCATATTAAATTAACACAAGAACAAATAGACATTATAAAAAAACAATCAATATGACAATTAAAATCACAAATTAAAAAGCTCAAGATAAATAAAGCACCTGGCCCAGACAATATGCTACCAGAAATGTATAAATTAATATCCAATCAAGCCATATCTTTATTATTAAAAGTATATGATATAGCCAATAAAGATTTGAATATACCACCCTCTTGGAAATATTCATTGATATCCCCAATTATCAAACCAGATAAAGATGAGAAACAGTGTTCCTCATGTAGGCCAATATCATTACTCAATATAGACTACAAGATGTTTATGGCTATATACGCAGATAGGATCAAACACTTTCTTCCTTTCTTAATTCACAAAGATCAAACAGGTTTTATTAAAGGAAGAAATACTTCAGATAATATTAAAAGAATACTAACATTAATAGATTATAGCAAACATAAAGTCCTAAATTTAAATGTAATCTCATTAGATATTAATAAAGCTTTTGATTCGGTTAACAGGAACTTTCTTTCACTACTTTTAAAAGAATATAACTTTCCTTCTAATTTTAATAATCTTATCCAAATACTATATGAAAAATCTACTGCATATGTTAAACTGGGATCATATAGATCAGGCCCTATAACAATCAAAAAGGGAACTAAACAAGGTTGCCCTTTATCACCATTGTTATTTGCATTACTCATAAAACCCTTTGCAAATCAAATCAGATCAAACAATAACATAAATGGCATTTGTATTAATAAAATGTTAAACCTTAAAATCCAACTCTTTGCTGATGACATACTATTAACTTTCTCAGATGCAAATGAGTCTTTGAATGCTCTATTTAACTCCATGAATAAATTTCAAAATATTTCATGCTTAAAATTTAATGAAAACAAAACTAAAATTATGCCCTGTAATTGTAAAAAAAAAAAAATAATATAAACAAAAGATTTTCAAAATATATAGTAACAGAAAGTAAATTATTATATCTGGGAATAAATCTACTCAATGAATTAACAGATTATCTAATGTTTAACTATAATAAAATACTAGACAAAATAGAACAAACAATTGGTTACTGGAAAAAATATATCTTTTCAACAGCAGACAGATTATATCTTATTAAAATAATCATATTTCCCAAAATATTATACTTGATACAAAATTTTTCATTGCCACCTCCCAAATATATTATTCAAAGATACAATAAACTAATTTTAAATTTTCTATGGTTTCCAAATAAACCCCGTATAGCCTTAAATAAACATTTGCCAGATTGGGAAGATGGTGGAATTAATTTACCGGATATTGATTTATATATTACCTCATCTGTTATTAAAAACATAACACTATGGTTAAATAATTCATACACACCTATATGGAAACAAGCCCATGAGCAGATTTACATAGAAATCAATTATAATCACATACAAGACAACTTAACAGTAATACCATCACCCCTTATATGGATATTAAAAGATTACTGTTTAGGGAAAAGGAATAATATTAATAAATTGCCATCAAACTATGTAAGCTCTACAGTGTTCAAAACATATATAAACAAAATACCAAATATTAATTCTTGGATTTTTCTTATTTTCCCTATAGCTTTTATACCAAATATTCTAGATACATTCCAAATATCTAAAAAAATATACTTAAAGAAGAAACATTACTCTTTTGGCATCAACTTATAGAGAAAGGGAAAATTCTAACAAAGGAACAGATAATTTATAATTATAATATAAATAAAGACAATTGGCTGTTTTTACAAAATCTTATATCTTTTCTTATAAATAAAATAGAACAAATGCAACCTTCAGTTAAACATGAAGCTCCAAAACTCATTGAATACCTTATTCTTATCACAAAACAGCCTTATCAGGGTACAGGTTATTTGTCTAATATCTATAAAATTGTTAAAAAAACAAAAAACTATCATGAAAAGTCATACTGGGATTATTATACTTTAATTAACAACCATCCTCCAGTTGAAGAAGAAAAAAGTAATATTCTAAAATCTTCCAAATTTTCTACATTATCAAAATACTGGCAATTATTCACTTGGAGATGTCTACACAGAAGTTTCTATACACCACATAGGTTAGCCAAAATGTATTCTATTGAAGATCAATGTTGGAGATGCCATACCAAGATAAAAGCAGATTGGCAGCATGTTTTTTATGAATGTATATGTCTCAATATGTACTGGAAATCCATTAACTATTTTTTCAGACTGTTTATAATGATAATTTTCAATTAACAAAGTCTTTAATTTTATTCAACTCTCCTATTCCAAACTGTGTACCAAAAAAGGACACTAAAATCCTATGGTCACTATTGGCAATTTCACGTAAAATCATAACTATACACTGGAAAAATTAGGCTTCGCCTACGTTCAAGGAATTTGAGACTTTAACAACAACAGTTGCTCACATGGAAATATTAACAGTGAAGAACAGAACTAAAAGATCTACTTCTTACTATTACTCTTGGATGAAAGCAGTGGAAATACTCGAAAAGATCGAAGAAGATATATCATCTTATGTTTCTAACTTTATATAATATAGAATTTCAATGTTATTTGCATAGACACCAATGTAAATAGTTATATAATGGTTTGAAGTTAGTAATGTTTTAGAATTGTAAATATGTTATTTATCTTTATTTCATGTAATGTTTAAGACATCTTATTTGAAATAATAAAAAAAATATTTAGTGAAAAAAAGAAAATTAACATTGCTTACAAAAGGATAGACTGGGAACTTTTTGACCTGACCACACAGGACCAAATTAATATAGATGAGTATAACTATATGACTATTGATGACCCCAAGATCCCAGTTATTTTTGGGGTCCCCAAAATTAATAAGGGACTGGTCAATCCCCCACTTCATCCTATTGTAGATTCGGGTTGGTAAAAAACAAGTTACTTTGCCAAGTTTTTGGATAATTCCTTCAAAGAGAAAGTAACACAAATACCACATTTATGCTGAGATTCCTGGCAATTCCTAGAAAAATGTAACAAATTGGTTCCCTTTGATAAAAAAGGAGGCTTTTTAACCATAGCTGTTAAGGATCTCTTCAGTTGCATTCCACATTCTACAGGATTAGACTGGTTTTCTGATTTTCTTTCTGATGAGTTTGGCCTAGAACAAGGACTTGTTAATACTTATACACATTTAATGCAAATAATCCTTAACAACAACTATTTGTATTTTGAAGGCCACTATTTTAAGCAATGTGAGGGTGTAGCTATGGGATCAGCTTGCGGACTCCTATTTGCCACCATAATTATGGCCCAATGGGAGAAGCATTTCCTTTTTTGTTCACAATATTTTACACACATTTGTCTATATTTAAGATACTTGGATGATTTGTTTGTGGCATGGGTTGGGCCTAATGAAGCTATATCAGCTTTTATAGATGACCTCAACAATAGTACTATTTTTTTAAATTTACTTAAACTATGCAAGAAAAAGCAATTTCATATTTAGATGTGCTCATTTCTAGACTAGGGGAGGATCATATTAAGGCCACAATTTATAGGAAGCCTACTAACTCGAATACTTTGCTACACTTCTCTAGTAGCCACCCTATGCACTCTGAGCGTGGCATTGTCAAAGGCCAATTGGTAAGGGCGGCCCGTATGAACACACTTTTTGATGATTTTTTTGTTGGAGTGTGATATTATGTGTAATATGTTTCTAGCTAGGGGGTATCCGACCACGTTTGTTAATTCTATTAAAACAGAGGTTATCCACAAATGAAGGAAAGGCTTATTTGTCCCTATTTTAAAATATATAAGTGATAATGACCAAATCTATACACAGCCAGCTTATACTATGGTCAAAGATGGCACGGATATTAGTGGAAACCAAAGTTATGCACTGCAGCCCTTGTCCAGTGGTGACAAGAGTAGAGAATCTAGGCTTAAAAAGAATGGGGAGCAAAGGTGCTCCTTTATATGTACTTACACTGATGATAACAAAATAATACAAGACATCCTCAGGAAGAGCTGGATGATGGTTATGCAGGACCAGGACCTTGCAGATACCTTAGGTAGTACTCCACAAGTTACCTTCAGGAAAGGAAGAAATTTGAAGAACTTATTGGAACACACCAAATATATTGAAAAGCAGGGTCAAATGTCTCCCTGTGGAATGTACCAACAATGTAAATTCATTTTAAAAACATCCAAGCTTAAAATTAGGGATAAAGATATCACACTGAAAGGTAGATACAACTGTTACACTCAAGGTGTTGTATATGCTGCCATGTGCTGTCAATGCCAAGCATTTTATATTGGCAAAACTCAACGTAGGCGAGGCCAATGTATTTCTGAACATGTGTATGAGGTCAAGCAGAACAACAAGAAAAATGCCTTATACAGGCATATCAAAAGTTGTCCTCAACATAGTTTACTGTGTTGCAACAAATTTCTAGCCAATCCAGAGGGGCCCTTGGAAAATACAACTTGAAGAGAAAGAAACCTGGTGGCAACTTTTTCTAACTGCTGGTCCCCCCAAGGGTTGAATGACACAATTTCAATTACTAGTAAATTAAAATTAAAAGTATTTGATAGGTGACTAGGTAATGTACAAACCTAGCTTCCCTTTTGTACAAATTTCTCTATTGTATTCAACAGTAATTTAAAGTAACGAGGTAAGGTTAGGTGAGACAAAGAAGCATCTGATCAAATTTTCAATTAATTTTTTCTTTGTGTCAAGTACTAGCATTGTTTCTGTTTTATTTTTAGTTTTAAATAATATGTATTTATTTGTTCAAAATAATCAACTTGTTATAAAATGAAATATCTTTAAAGGTTGTTTGTAACTTTAAAATAACAATATTCTTAATTTCATATGGTTCAAATGTTTGATAGGAGACTGGTTGCTGCATTCTGGTATTTTATTGTTCATAGGTTCATAGGTTCATAGGTTTATACTAGGCTATCTGCCCTAAGGCATTTATAAGCCTAGCCCAAAGTTTTGTGGCTTACGCCACCCCTTATATGAAAAAATACTGTGCCCATTAGTTTGTTGTGCCTCTGTCCAGCAGTGACACAGAGATGATTCCCGGGATAAACCTACGATGTCCCATCCACAGGTCAAGATTTCTCTTGAACAGAGCCAGCAAGGTGCTCTGCCTCACATGGACCGGGATTTTATTCCACAGCATAGGGAGTCTCTGAGTGATAAATCTATCCCTCCAGCACGTCCTATTTATATCCGTGCTAAGATTTAAGTCGCTTGCTCTAGTGGTTTTGGTGGATTTGGATTTTTTGAGGTGGAGCATGTCCATTAATTCCGGGTTGGACATGGCCTTGTATGTCAGGCACATGTCACCTCTGAGCAGACGGTATGCAACTGAATAGAGCTGGAGTTTCTTCAATCTGGCAGCATATGACAGATTTTGGAGTCCCTTTATCCTTTTGGTGAGGAACTTTGGGGTCTCTCCAATTGCTGCAGATGTCGGGTGCGATACATCCCGAATGGGGCATTGTACTCGATCATTGGTCTGATAAGTGAAGAGTACAGGGGAACAATGACCTCACTAGATCTGGATGTGAATCCCTTCATGATCAGGTGGGCAATGTAGAAGGTCTTTCTAACCACTTTAGCAACGTGAGTGTCAAAAGAAAGGCCACTGTCAACCTGGGTCCCCAGGTCCCTGATAACCTCTTCTGTGCTTAGTGGATTGCCACCTATATGGTAGCTTGGGGTTACCTTGTTTTTCCCGAAGGGTATGACTATACATTTTTTGGCGTTTAATGTCAGGCCATGGCCCTGGCACCAGCTATCTGTTTCCGTGAGTCCCTTCTGAAGGATATCCGTGTCTGATGCACTTTCCACTATGGCGCCCAGTTTGCAGTAGTCTACAAACTTTGTCAGCCAAAGTCCTCCCATGTTGGCCTGTACTTCTGAGAAGTAGATGCCGAACAATAGGGGGCCAAGGACCGAGC
Source organism: Protopterus annectens (assembly GCF_019279795.1). Lineage (NCBI taxonomy): Eukaryota > Metazoa > Chordata > Ceratodontiformes > Protopteridae > Protopterus > Protopterus annectens. Next base: position 857,816,394 of record NC_056741.1, on the reverse strand, counting down.
CCTGTGGGACACCGCTTGTGACCGGCTTGGAGTCTGACATAGCGCCAGCAACTCTAACCCTGTGGGTTCTGTCCTTAAGCCAGTTTGCAACCCATCTTGTGACATATGGGTTTACATTTAAGCTGGTAAGTTTTTCTACAATACCCGAGTGGGGTATTGTGTCGAAGGCCTTTGCAAGGTCAAGGTAGGCTGTATGGACTGCCTTTCCCTCATCAATGGCCTTGGTGACTGTTTCGTAGAAGTCGACCAAGTTCAAAAGGCATGATCTGCCCTTGACGAAGCCAAACTGGGTCGGGTCCAATGTCTGCAAGTCCCCTATATCTTTGTTTATGAGCTCCATTATGATCCTCTCCATAGCTTTGCAGACTAGACTTGTTAAGCTTATGGGGTGGTAATTACCAGGGTCCGTAGAGGCACCGCCTTTGTGGAGTGGGACCACAGTTGCCGTACGCCACTCCTTGGGCACGTATCCTGTGGTAAGGCTGAGATTAAACAGCTGCCTTATGTGCGGGTTTAATTCCTCATTTAGCTCATGTAGCACACAGCCGGGGACACCATCTGGTCCCATTGATGCTGTGTTTTTAGCTTTAGAGAGAGCAGCTTTCACCTGTGCATTTGAGATGTCTGGGAGGCTACACTCTGCTGGGATAGTTATCTCTCCTTTAGGGGGGGAGAGGGGGGTGAAGTTTGCACTAAACCTGTCTGCCAGTATGTTGGCAATGTCTGTGGGTTCAGTGATTTTTGTTTCTTTTTGGACTAATTCTGAGCATATCTGGGAGTTCCCACCCAGGTTCCTAACATAGCTGAAAAGGCCTTATGATTGTCCTTTGAATCCATGGCAATTTTTCTCTCAAAATTGGCCTTAGTTGATTTTATGAGTGCTCGTATTTTTTTACTAATAATGATCAGGGGTGACTTCCCTTTTATGGATTTTGTTCTATCATGTAATAGCTTTCTCCTCTTATTGTAAAGTTTGTTAATGGCTGGGGTCCACCAGACTGGACGTTTGCCCTTTGTGGAAAGAGTCTTGGTTTTATTTGGGATTGCCTGATCCATGCAGTCCTGGAGGTGTTCATAGAAGGCATTTGTAAGGGCTTCCGCAGCTTGGGTTGTGGTTTCCACTGGCTCAGGATACCACACCAGTCTTGAGTAGTGTGAAGTTTGCTTTAGAGAAGTTCTTCACTGTGGTCTTTTTTGTTTGGGGTGGGGGCAGGATGTGGATTTCCAGTGAGATTAGTTTATGATCAGATCTCACCAATGAGGGATATACTTCTGGTGTGGAGCATTTTGTCCCCATGTTTGTGATAATGAGATCTAGTATATTTTCTCCTCTCATGGGAACAGTGACTAGCTGTTCCATGGCATTTGAATTTATGAACTCCAGGAACCGTTGGGCTAGAAAGTTAGGGCTTGAGTAATGTTCCCAGTCTATATTCAGGTAGTTGAAGTCACCCAATATGATGGTGTTTGGAGATACATTTATACCCTCCAGTGTCTTCAGGAAGGCTGTGTGGGGTTCCTGAGTTTGAGAGGGTGGCCTGTAGCATGCTACAATTTGTAGAGCAGTTTTGCCTATGGTTAGTTGCACCTAGATGGTTTCCGAAGCTTCGTGCGTTGCCACCAACCTGGAGGTGTGGGTATCCTTTATGAATATGGATACACCCCCTCCTTTTGTGGTGTGGTCTGGGTTTTGGGGCCAGAACGCATGATATGAGGTAAAACCTAATAGTGCCGGGGTGCTCTCAGGAGCCTTGAACCAGGTTTCAGTTACAGCACAGACGTCGATGTTCTCCATACTGAGAAGGGCCTCAAGTGCGTGCATTTCGAGATTTAGACTTCTGGCATTGAGCAGCATTACCCTCAGTTTCTTCCCATTTTTGTTTTCAAGGGTGGTAGGTTTAGAATTTGAGCCTTGCCTAAAAAAGGCACTATGGGGGTGGCAAGAGCCTTAGCCAATATCCGGAATCCCAGGGGTGACAGGTGCAAGCCGTCCCTTGCAAAGCAGCGTGGCTTGTCAAGCATGTCATCCCAGGCAGACAGACACTGGATCCCCTTTGAATGACACCAGACATTAAGCCAATTGTTAAAGCTGATCATCTTGTCTCTATATTGTGGCATCATTCTTGGTGAAGGAAGGATACTGCTCAGGGTCAGGGTCATACCTGCCTGGGCTACATAATCAGAGAGCTCCTCTATGTCTCTTTTCATGTAGTCCAGGGAGGTACGTCTCAGGTCGTTCACACCAGCATGGACAATGACTGTGTCATATTTGTACTTGTCGTGGAGTGACCAGAGTGCTTGTGTTATGTGGCAGATTCTAGCGCCCGATAGGCAGCTTACTGTGACCCTCTCCTTGTTCAGCCTGGTGAGTGGGACGTCAGTGTGTCTGACTATGGAGTCACCTATGACAAGTATGTTTGGTGTTGTATTTGGCCTTAAGGGCTGTGACTGCTTTGCACACTGCTTTTGTGGTTTATGTGTTGCTTGTGGGGTGTCTTGAGGTAGCAGTTGTTTGGGTGTCTGCTTTGGAGGCCTCTGCTGTTTAGGTAAATATTTACTCAGAGCCTCCGAGTATGTCTTTGTGTGTTTATGTGTTTGATTCAGTGGTGTGGTAGCATTATGTGAGGCTGGTTTTTTGGTGTGTGTAGTTGCCTTCTCCTCCTGTCTGGTCTTGCCAGTCCTGAGTTGAGAGAGCTCAGCCTCCAATTTGGCTAAATAGCTGCATCTCTTGCAAGTATTTGTGTTATGTGGGAGGAGGAGAGGGTTGTCTGTGTACATGAGGCAGTTATAACATTGCCTCAAGATTCCCAGATTCACCAGCTGGACTGGAGAGGAGATTGACAACTGACCTTTGGACATGCTAGAATAATATTGGGAATTCCTTAATAATTGAAAACAAGGGCCAGTGGGGAGTGAGGGTGTAGTGCTTTTAATTTTTAGTGCTGACTTATATAATTGCTTTAGTGAGCAAGTGCCAGGTAACTTGAGTGCAATGTGTTACAAGTAACTAAATGCAAAAACGACAAATGAGAAACTTGTTTAAAGTTTCAATTATGTAACCATTCTATTCATCAGTTATGTTAACCATTGGTTGATTAATTTATTGGGTTACATTTTTATGTATTTAAGTAAGGGGGTTACTTGTTTTAATTGTCTGATGAAGTTTGGTCACAGGTACCAAATGAAAGCGCTTACATTTTGTGGTAAATAAAAGCTTGGTCATGCAGCTGGTGTTCCTGGCCTCATCTGTTGGACTTGTGTTTGCTGGTTTAATTCATTTTTGGTTCTTGGTAACAGGAGAAGGCACAGGGAACTGACCTTTAGACATGCCTGGAGGGGTGGCCGTTAATAATAAGAACTGGAGCTGTTTTCTTGTAGAATGTTAGTGCTGGTAGCACTTTTGTGTGCTTTAATAATTGCTACAAGATGTCTGGTATGATAAAGTTCTACACTAATAAGCTAATAAAAGTGCAGGAGAGGAGAGGGGAGAACTAGCAGCTCTAAGGGAAAAATTGATGAGCAGACTTTGGCACCTCTCAGAAGCTTGCAAACAGTCCTGGATACAGCAAATCTGTATCTGGACTTGACTAGTTACAGGAAAGGCAGGAAACAAGTGCAACACGGGCTTTTAAACCAGAAAGTTGAAAGAGATGGAAAAACTGCTCAAACGACCAATAAACTACAAATTCTGGGCCAGGAACCACTCATCTTGTGGTAGATAGGCTACCTATTGCTTACCACTTCCACTGATAAGCTAAAAAGGTCCCCTCCAATACAGAAAGGCTTGGGGGGGGGCTCAGAAGCTTACATACAGTCCTGGATACCACAAATCAGTGTCTGGACTAGACTAGTTACAGGAAAGGTGGGAAAAGTGTAAATGTGGGCTTTTAGACCAGAAGGTTGAAGGAGATGTAAAAAACTGCCCAAACGGCTAATAAACTACAATTTCTGGTCCAGAAACAGCTCCTCGTGTGGTAGATAGGCTACCTAGTGCTTACCACTCCCCCTGACAAGCTAGAGGGCTTCCCTCCGGATGAGAGAGGCTTGGAGTCTCAGAAGCTTACAAACAGTCTTTGATACAGCAAATCTGTATCTGGACTAGACTAGTTATAGGAAAGGTGGGAAACAAGTGCAAATGCGGGCTTTTAAACCAGAAAAATGAAGGAGATGTAAAAAGTGCCTATAAACTACAATTTCTGGGCCAGAAACCACTTCTCTTGTGGTAGATAGGCTACCTAAATGTCACTCATAGTCCTGGCTCGATCCTGAGGTAACAGCAGGAAATAGATGTAGTGATCCACATGCACCAAGAGTACATTCAAGAACTGCTACAATATAATTGAGGTAGAAGCCTGTGAAATACTCAATATGTCCCAGTCTGTTTCTGGGAGGTCCCCATGGCAAGTATAGTGAGGGCTATACATACATCTATGGGGTTCATACATACTCACTAAGACTCTTATAATATCCCTGTCCTCCCTAAATCTATTATCTAGTATCTCCTGATTGTCAAAATTATAATGAGCCATTCTCTGCTTATATCTACTAGTTTTTGAACGGCAAGCTTTGGTAGGTGCAAGTGGTTTAGGCTCAGTCAAGACAAGCAGCTCACAATAACAAATAGCAATGCAAGCAGCAAGTGACAGCATCTTCACAGACTGCACAGTAGATAGGATAGGTGCAACTTCGTTTTTATAATGAATCTGCAGGCAGCACGGAAAAGCAGGACATTTTCACTATGAATCACTAGAAAGCAAGAGAATGCTTAAGTAGCATACGGTTACATCATTTCTCATTTACATCTCATTATCACTTTATTTGTTTACGTTTTTCATGGCCATCGAGTGTTAGCATAATTTATTTATTTTACATTTGTTGACCAGGCTAGTCTAACTGGATATATGTCCATTTTCAGTAGAGGCCTGGGGAGAAAAGCTCCAAAGACAGATACATTATAACAAAATGTATAAGGTTGCAAATACAAAAAGTGTTTGTCAGGTTACAATCAAGATAACACAGCAGTAGATGCAAGCATTTTACAGTTTATTACAAGACAAATATTTACAATAATATGGGATAACACATTCACGTGAGGTAGATTAAACTTAAGGTTTACAATTTCATGAGAATGGTTGTATAAGAGTATTGATAACATGTTGAATGAGATATCCATGTGAGGCAGAACATCACTAAAGTAGGTTTGATATTTTTCTAAAGTTTGCAGAAAGAGTATTAAATTATAATTGAGGAGGAGTTAGGAGAAACTTAGTCACTGAAGTTATATGTTAGTCAGGGTTAGTGCAAGGGCAAAACCAGTGTGTTCTAAGGTGTATCTTGAGTTTTTGTTTGAAATGAGGTAGGGAAGGAAGTGATATAAGATCACTAGGTAGAAGATTCCAGTATTTCCCAGTTGTGTAAGAAAAAAGAGAGTTTCCTGCCATGTTATTAGACTTATTAATACTAAGTAGAGGTTTGTTAAGTGGCCTTTATAAATCATTTAGAGACAGTGGGTATAGCCATAATGTGTTTGCATTATGACTATGAATGCCACCCATATTCTTTTTAAAGGAAACTGCTCTTATATTCCTGTAGTGCTGCATTAAATACATGCCCATGGGTGCAGGTTTCAGAAACAAAGTCAGTCCTTTAAAATAAGAAAATATACATTTCACAAGTTTTAGACATTTAAAAATAACAAATGTTTTACATTCAATAGCAGTTTCATATTTCTTTTATACATCATCAGCAGTTCCATACTACCATGTATAAAAATGTATTTTCTTCAGACTTGACAATGTGAGAGACCCTTTTGCTGCACAAAAAACAGGAAACAACATGACTCATTCTAGGGACAGGCTATTAAGTTTATTATAGGCAAAATAATATTGCAGAGGCCATACTTCTTTTTAAACAGTGAAGTAATTCATCAAATGACACTGTGGAGCTATCTGACCACTTTCACAACAACTAGAGCCAATCTATGTTTTCAAAACTGGGTCTAAATTCTAGTCTTAGAACCACAAAATGAGCTTTTGTATATTAAGCAGTTTTATATACAACTTAGAAGGCATAAGAGATTCATTTGACTAGTTGGATTATTGCACATTTTGCTACTGATACCTCCTTCAATGACCAGTCATATTAATGTAATTCAAATTATAAGGAATCAGACTTCCAGTAACCATCAGCAGCCATAGCAAGGCATGTTAACTTTATCATCGTCTTGGGTAGCTCAGCCATTAGTTAAGCCTCTGCTCAGAGTTAGTTGTATCTCTGCACTACTGAAGATGCATTTTACAGGGTATTTCTAACAACATATCAAGTGCAAGGTTATTGTATCTGGTAAGCATCAAAACAAAGAATGTTATCCTTGGGTAATAGTGTACCCCCCCATACACACACACACATCTTACCTTGTACAGCAACACTCCAGGTTGTACAAATGACATGAAGCAGTACAAGTTTCACTTACCACATATCACTGCTGTGAGAGTTACCCAGTGCAATGAGTTGGCAGTCAGTAATGTATTCACTTCCCATTATTATTGCCACTAAAATTAAAATAACCACGTCTTTTTTCTGTCTATTTAAATTTGTCATCTTCAAGAAATTGTAATTGTGACTAAAATGGACATTCTAGTAGTGACCAAATGGATCTATCCAACAATACCGATATAATTTAGTCTATAATTTCATCTAGAAATTATCCTGTCAGTATTTTGACAAAGTATGGATATGTTTCTTCAGAAGCAGCAGGTTATTAAGCAGAGGGGGAGAGGAAGCAGTATTATGCACTGAACAGTAAGAATGTCTGGAGATGACTGGTGTCACAGAAATGTACCAATATGCTTTTGTAATGAAGGACTGAATTAGAAATGAGATCAATGCACTGTTTTATTTCATACTGTAAATCCAGCGTATGTACAAAATATAACCTTTAGAATTGTTTCTCGTAGGATATTACTGAACAGATGATCACAAGATAAGAAATTATAAACAAGAGTGCTTAGATCCCTATGACAGAGCTCAACTGGATGGATGTATTGCCTATATGGTTTGATGTCGAAATGTTTTAAAAATGCTTAGTTTGAGAGCATTACTCTTAGTACTATTATTAACATAGTCTAACACATATTGCAGCAATTAAGAGTCGACGGAAGAACAAAAACCTCATCCAGTTTACAATAATCCATGAACTATAGGCTAGGAGCATGAAAGTCTGAGAAGCTGAGTCTAAACAGAAAAGGAGCAAACAATGATCCCTGTGGTATACTGCCAGTAACCTGTTTTCTTTAAAAAGCTGCATCTATGAATGTAGCCACATATGTAGCTTTTGACAGAAAAACACTTAGATAGTGCTACACAGAATTGGGATTTATAAGTAGATTTACAAGCTCTTTTAAGAATACCTGCCTAAAAATAATGTCAAAGCCTTTGGTTACACTCAGATATGCTACATGTATGGTGTAACAATTTCCCACTGTTTTTGTAAATTTTTTAAAGAAATTAATGAGGTGAAGGAGACAGAACCAGCCACTAACAAAGCTGAATTGATACAGGTACAAGGACAGAGATTTTCAATATCTGAATTACTGATCTGAGATAATACATTCTGCACATTACATAGGCTAGCAAGATAAATGGGTCTATAGCTGTAAAGAATTTTGTCTTTGCCATCTTTGTGTAATACCATTACAATGGCTGTTTTCCAAGCTTCAGAAATATAACCAATGGAGTTTACGTTAAAGAGGCTAAGTAGGAGCCATAGTCGATACTGATAATCAGGCAACCTGTTATATTATCTGGACATGTGGATAAGGTGCTCTTAACTTTTCAGAAGGCCAAGGTGCATTATTCCATAGTAATTAAATCTTTGACTATGGAATAATTACAAGTGGGGGTGTAGTAACATTTGCCCTAAATTTGTCAGCTAGGATATTAGTTATCTCCAGTGGGTCAGAGTGCGCAGTATTATTGCAGACCAGCTCAACATTGCTGTGTTTTACTTATTAACTTCCTTTTCTACCTTAGTGGTACTTAAAGTTTATACTGAGCTTTGAGGTTTTTGATGGTGCTCTTAAGCTTTTGAATACTTTGTTTAGTGTGCTCTTAAGTGGGGCAGAATAGCACCGTTAATATATATATATATATATATATATATATATATATATATATATATATATATATATATATATATATATATATATATTAGAACATCGAAAGTTTAATGGTTCAAATCACTAAAGGTTGACCTTTAATGATCGAACCATTAAAATTTCGAATGTTCAGAAAAAAAAAAAAAAGAACATCTAAAGGGTGTAGGCAGGGGGCAAGCCCCCTGCACCCCCTACATGCACCGCTACTTAAATATACCAACTCTGAGACTGCACTACATTGAAGTAAATGGAAATCTCCCCTTATGGAAATTTCCGTTTACCCATTCGATGTTCTGCACTTTCGCTATTCTCGTGTCAACAATGTCAATTTTGACATTGTCGGCTTTCAAGAATATAATAGGTAACCTATATATATATATATATATATATATATATATATATATATATATATATATAGGTATTCCACTGCATGGATTTGTTGTTAAATTTCCCATTATATTTGGTGAACATAGGGATTCCCATATCAGTACAACAATTTAAATGACAGTTGAGGTCAGAGACAGAGGAGACAGATTTACCAATATGGTCCTTTGGATGGTGATTACAGTAGAAAGTGTCTAGGTTATCTACTATGTGAAGAAGGTTTACTTCTGAGAAGTCCTATACACAGTGGTGTTTGGATGAGAAGTCTTATCATTTTAAAGGAAAGGTCGGTGATTTATGGAATGATTTAATGAGAGAAGATGATAGACACAGACGTGTGTATGAAGGGGCCAGATTTCTGTGGACAAAATCAAGGATATTTGAAATGCAAACAAAATAATTAATTATAAGTACATGTGAGCTACCATTTGTAATGTAGTAAAACACTGGGTATGATAACCCATAGCAGTAGAGGTCAGCCAGTTTATTTTTTTATTTTTTTTTTTTTTAGTTTTTATTGTTTTTTTAATTTGTAAACTAATCACAACAATATTTAGAGTCAGAGATTTGTGAACACAATAAATAAAAAAATTCAACTAAACCTCAAACACACAAAAAAAAAACAACAATTTACAGGAGTGTCCATTACCCACCAGGACATTCAAGTTTTTGTACATTACATTAAATCTAAAATGCATTTATTTTTGCTTGTCAAGTAGCTCTCTAAGTTTTGTCCATGCATTGTAGCAAGAGGTAATCCTGGCTGTTCTTGACTTAATTGTAATGATTTCCAGGTAACAGACTTCAGTTGCAATATTTATAAATTCTTTGAAGAAAGGTGTAGATTCATCCTTCCAGTTCTGAATTATAATCTTTCTTGATATAGGTAGTATAAACCACAAAATGTGATATTTAATTTTTAACACATATAAGAGTAGAAGTGTTAAAAAGGATTAGTGATTTAGATAAAACCAAATTTATCTCCAAAAAAGCCTGTAAAAAGAGATTAATGTTATTCCAGTAAGGTGTTAAGACAGTACAGTCAAAATCATGTGTTACCAATCTGCTTTAAGTTGTTGTCTACTTCACCTACAAGCTTGTTTCTGCTTGAATAATTAGATTTTATGGGGAATGAAGAAAGATCCATGCAAAATTTCCAAGTAAAGAGATTCCATCTAAGAGATGTTGTATGTTTAGGAGATATTAGAATTAATTTATTATCTTCTTCACTTGGAGGTCTATTATAAATGTGGGTGAAATAGTTCCGGTAATTGTCATTGCAACTTTTTGTTTCTGTCCTCACAACTCTATATAATTTGGATAAGAGTCCCTGTCCCAATGTGGTTTGTTGCATTAAAAATATTAGATATTCAATTAATGTTGGGATATGATCTGTTATCCCTAGTTGCATTAACTTAATTTCCTCTTCTACATGTTGTTTGCAAGACTGCACATCTAGCCACATGTCTTTATCTAAATTACGTTTGGTTTTAATATAATCAGCAGAATTTTTCATTAACTTAAACCAATATAGCAGATTTTTCTCTTTAAATGTGATCATTGTTTCTAACTTTGAGGTGGGTATGTTATTTTGGGTATACACCATAGAAAATATAAGGAAGATTCATGCATTATGTGCCATATTTCTATATATAATTTTTTTAAAAGTGTTTAATATAGCAGAATTGAAATAGGAGCCACTTATTTGGTGACTTTTTCCTATAAGGTAATCTTTTAAAAAAAATGTAGACTGTTATTTAGTATAAGATAATAATTAGAATATCTATTACATTTAGAGTTTATAAAAAGATTTCCTAAAAACTCTTTCCGCCTAGCTGTGTAAGTGTTATTAACCCAAAGATATATTGTTTTTATAACTGAAGATAATGAATATAATTCTAGATCTGGTATCCCTATCTGTCCTGCTACCAAGTCTCTCATCTGATGGTTTAAAGGAATTCTTGGTTTATTAGGGTACCAGAGAAATCTCAAAATTAAAGTGTTAAATTCTTTAATCCAACTTTTTGTGAGGGGGGGTAATGTTAGTTATTGCATACGATATACGATTTTTGGTAAGATAATCATTTTGATTATTGACAGCCTCTCTTCCATCATGAAGAAAAGTGTATTCCATTTGTCTATTAGATTCTTTGTATTGTTTATACTGTTAGTATACTTATAATTTATTACATCTTTAATGTTATCTGTTATAATTATTCCCAAATAATTAATTTTCTTCTCTTTGACAATATAGTTAAATTTATTTTTGGTTCTATTCTTATTTATATTTATAGGTAGGGTTTTTGTTTTGGCATTGTTAAATGTTAGACCATATTTTCTTTGAAATATATCCATTGCTAAAAAAACTGCAGCTAAAGAATTATCATTGTCATTTAATGTTAGTAGGATATCATCAGTAAACAGCTGAATTTTTTTTATGTTAACACCTTTTATATCTACATTTGATCTGAGAAAATTAGCAAATGGTTCCATAATTAGAGTAAAAAGCAGAGGTAAAAGGGGACATCCTTGTTTGGTTAATTACAAAACTTGTGTCAAATCCGAAGTAAAAGTAACTATTTTAGCATATGCAAAGCAATCATTATAAAGAAGATTAATAAGATGTGTGAAGTTACTTTAGAAATTATTTTCTTCTAAAACCATTATTGTGATTATTCCTTTAATATTATCAGAAGTATTTCTGTTTAAGATAAAGCTAGTTTGAGCTTCATCAGTCATGGATGATAGAATATATTTTAATCCATTAGCATGAATTGCCATGAACAATTTATAATTTACATTTAAAAGTGAAATTGGCCTGTATGAAGAGCATTCAGAAGGGTCTTTGTCAGTTTTTAAAATTAGAGAGATAAGGGTATATTTCCAGAAAGGATGAACTTTAGCTTGATCTTTGACTATAGAAAAGTCCTTATGTAGTATGTCTAGTACTTCTTTGGGTAACAGCTTATAAAGTTTAGATATAATCCCATCATTACCTGGTGCTTTCTTAGGTTTCAGTTTAAAAATCTGAGTTTGAAGTTCAGTCATAGAGATCAGTTTGTCAATCAATTTCATTTGGTCATCAGATAATTTACTTTTTATATTTTTGAATACATATTTTAATTATTTCCTCTGGATCTATTAATATATTATTTTGATTGGTTTTATTGTAATAATATCTGAATTCCTTAAGGATATCTTCTATTTCTGTAACTTTGCTTTTCTTCCTTTGTGAGTAGACTTATTTTATTTGATCAGATTTACTGAGTAATTTTGTTTTTGTGGCTAAATTGTGCATAGACTTTGGACTAATAAAGAAGTTAATCATCTTAAACTTCTCAAGGTTGATTTTTGTTTTAAAGTTTAAGATTTCCATATATTTGTTGTTGACTTTATTAATCTCTTCTGTATTCTTATTTTTGTTTGCCTGATTTTCCAGTTTTAACTTATCAAGTTTTTCTTGTATTCTGTGTAATTTCTTGTCCTATTGCTCTCTTTTTTATTTGACAACCAGTTAGTGAGTCTACCAGAAAGATATGCTTTTAGTGCATCCCATAAATGCATTTCCAAAGTATCTTCTATATATATTATTAATTTCTATAAAGGAAAGAATTTATTTAATAAAAAAAAAATCATTAAATTCTTTTGAACAAGTTATATGTACTGGTAATTTGATTTTAACATTATTATTAAATTTCAAAAGCAGCTCAAAGTGAATTTAATTGTGATCTGAAAGCAGATAGGTTACTGTTTTTACTTTAGCTAGTATATCAGTCAGGTCATTAGAGACATAAACTTTGTCAATTCTGGATTGCGTTCCATGTCTGTGGGAATGTTGTTGTTGTTGTCTTTCGGCTTTTCCCGGTTAGGGGTTGCCACAGAGGAACTCCAGTCCGCTAATGATTGGCAGTAGATTTTCATGAACGTTGAGGTGCCAGCTCAACGTTCAACCTTCATCGAAGGCACACCCCTTTACGTATGTCTTTCGAACTCTCACCCAACCATGGAGAGGACATGCAGACTCCACACAGAAGGCACTCCCTGCACTCTAGCCGAGAATTGAACTGGAGAACCTCTTGCTGTGAGGCAACAATGCTACCGCTGCACCACTGTGGTTGGAATAATGGGTAAACAATAATCAATTCAGTTCTGAAAATCCATTAATGTCTCTAAGATTAAACAATTCAGTAAATTTTAACAATGCCTTTGCAGATGCCTGTATTCTCCTTTTACCTACTGTGTTACTATCACTTGGTGACAATATACAATTAAAGTCTTCTGCTAGAATGATGCTGCCTTTTGAGTTTTGAATTACTTGTTCTAGGTGTTGGTCAATTGTTTTAATTCCTATTCCAGGAATCCAGTATAAGTTAATAAGAGTTAATATTCTCTTATTATACTTTATAGTTAGAGTACAAAACATACCTTTATCATCTTTATATGTTTCTATAACTGTAGGCATAGGCAGTGAATTTCTTCATAATATATCAACTCCCCTTTTTTGATTATATTGTGAACTGGATATTATAGTGTAGTTTTCAGTATTTAGCCTGTGTATGCCTTCTGTTAATGTGGGTATCATGTAAAAAATTGACATGAGAATTAAACAACTTCAATTATCTGTTTAAGCTACTCCTCTTGCATCCGCTGTTTAATCCATTGACATTTGTGGAAATACAGTTAATAAATGCCATTTGTCTTATTGATCAAAAGTATGCATGTACTTCTCATAGATAATGACATTCTATTAGTACAGAGCTACTTAATAATAATCATGTGAACACTAACTTTTGAAGGTTTGATTAGACATAAAATAGTTACTATGGTGGACACTCGAAAAAAAACTAAAAATTATAATTATCATTAAACATTTGCTTTTAAAATCCCTGTTACCTCCCATGCAGTCTAACAGTCCTTCCTTGAATAGTATAACTATCCAAGCAAACACATCCATCCAATACTCTGGCAAAAAACAAAACAAACAAAAAAAAGTCTATTCTACTACAATCAAATACAATGCCATTAACAGTAAAATAAAGATGAACCTGTATCCTTTAAAGCTTTATTAATATATAATATTAGAACAAATATTTCACGTCTTATCTTGTTAAACATATACATTCTCCAGTTTTATGCATCATTAAGGTGTTAAAGTAAGATATGCTTACATCTCTTATCATTGTTCCTTATCTATGCATAGTTTTGAAATTCATCAACTAACAGTACAAAATATGAAAAACTGCTGCACAACAATTTAAAAGGTTTTGGGTGAGTCACACCATAAGACCAGTTTGCTTTCAGACCTTTCTATTTCCTTTTTGTACGATTTTATTACGAGAAATAAATAGTTGTCTCCAATGTTTAAACAATATTTCATTATTTGTTCATATTCAGTGGTTTATTTATTTAACATTTGTTTACCTGGAAAGTCCAACTGAACACAGTTCCTTTTTCAGCAGAGACCCGGGTAGAAAAGCTCTAATTATAAGTAGTAGCAATTACATAATACAGTAAGCATGTATACATTTATACAATTAAAGTAATAAAGAAAAGCACATTTTTATACAGGTAATAATAATTGTCAATTAGAATAGAACAAGCAGATTTGTTATGAAAGGTAGGAATATATACATGGTGAAGTACGTAGAAAAAATCGTAAATAAAAATACTTGGAGAAATTCACCATGCATATGTACAGAGCTAAATGCTGGAAACATACTATTGTCTATGCTAGAAACTTGCTGCTGGAAATGTTGGAAAGATACTATTGTCTATGCTAGATACATACTATTGTTTAGAGGTGGGTAAGTTTGATTCATTCAGGATTCTGCATGGTTCAGAGAGATGAAGAGAGTAGGAGTTATTTTAATATATGAATGTTTGTGTGTAGGTGCAATAGTTGACACTGTAAATTAAAGCCTCCTATGTTATTTCTGTCAAGTATATAGTTTATTCCTTCTTTTGCTTTATGTATGAGACTTTCCAGTGTATTGACAACATATTCATACCATGTATGTCAAGCCTCTAATACTGAAGCTCTAAACATTTTATATGTGCGTGTGTGTATGTATATATATATATATATATATATATATATATATATATATATATATATATATATATGTGTGTGTGTGTATTCGTTTTACCATTCATTGACAACTATTATCAAACTTCAAATGCTTGCTTTCAAATATACCTACTTATAACTGTATTCAAAGGTATTTCACAGTAAGTGTAACACTATAATTGTTTCCCTTCTTCAATGCCAGTTCATATGTTTAATTATAATTAAGGTGAAATTTGAGCTAATGCATATTTAAAAAATTCTGCCTTTTATTCAGAAATACTTTTTAAAGCTGCCTGTCAGAGTCTCTGAACATGAACAGCTCCCTTCTCTTGTTTGGGTGGGAATTCCAACTGAAATTTAGTTGTTTACCAGAAAAAGCTTCATGTGCTCTAAATGAAGTGAAAAAGCTCAAACTACAGAGAGAGGGACTTCATATCTAACTACCAGAGAAGCACTTTACATAGGAACAACCCATCAGTCCATATCTTTCAGTTGAAGTCCTTTCCAAAGGTGTTTGTATTAACTGTGGTTTTTGGCTAAGGCTTTATACAGTTACTGTGGGTAGTACTGGATACAGAGGATGTTCTAGACAATTATGGAGTGTTTCCATGAGTGTGACAGAATGTGTGAGGGCTTGCTTATGGATGCGTGGATATATGCGTGTGTGTGTGTGTGTGTGTGTGTGTGTGTGTGTGTGTGTGTGTGTGTGTGTGTGTGTGTGTGTGTGTGTGTGTGTGTGTGTGTGTGTGTGTGTGTGTGTGTGTGTGTGTGTGTGTGTGTGTGTGTGTGTGTGTGTGTGTAATATGTGTGCGATATGCATGTGTATAAGAGCATGGGTGTCTGTGCCTGTGTGAGTATGTGAGTGTGTGTGTGTGTGTGTGTGTGTGTGTGTGTGTGTGTGTGTGTGTGTGTGTATGTGTGTGTGTACGTGTGTGTTTGTGTGTGCATATATGTGTGTCTATATCACCATGATGTGTGAGCTGGTAGGGAGAACACCAGTGCGATTCAGGTTAGACAGTGCAGTGTTGGAGTCAGACACATGGTAATGAGCCAGTAAGGAGGCATTTCTCTGGTTTAACCATGATTGTAAATCGGAGATTTTCTCTGTGGTGGTAGATGATCAATTCAAATTTGTCAGTTAGCACAGCTGGAGGGTTCTTTGTTGATCTCAGGGTTAGACTTTTTCTTCATCATGACCTTAGTCTGTATAACCATATTAGGCCTACTTTACATTCTTGTATGATGACATAATTCTCTTGAGTGTCACAAAGGCTAAATATCTTAGCGGTAAGCATTCAGAGAAAGTAAGACTGGAAAGAAGAATTTTTTTGTTATGTTTATGTTTTCTGACAAGAAAAAAAGTAATTGTCAGAGAGAAGTCACTGAGAATAAGATGAGTGAAACAGAAGAGAAGAGGTGTGTCAGAGTAAAGTTTGAGACATGTGATCGACAGCCTTTTGTCTCATTACTCCAAGCCACAGGATCCTAGAGTTAATATGCAGTACATGCAGAAATGAATGCCTTTTTTAATTTATGGAAATGTCACTCTTTTGTGAATGCATTTGTGAATGTCATGCTCAGAAGAGACATGTTTCTCTCATGGAGTAGACAAGAGACAGCTTTATAATAATAGCATCATCATGATACAAAGCAAGAAGGTAAATATAAATGATAGCATTGTAAAACAGATGAAACAGTGTTATTGCTAAGGCAATCCGAGGTGAAGCAGTGGAAAAATGTTACACTGCATGGCATATATGTAGTGAAAGTGTCCTGATGCTAACACAGTCCCACGCAAGTACGGAACGGTGCAAAGGCCAAAAATCAGACTAGACAAACCAACAAACAGCTAGCACCACTAGTCAGCTTCCCATCATAAAACTTTAATATCACATAAATACCAATTTCAGTTGTAAGCCTTCATCAGTGCATAATAACACCAACATTCAGTCACATTTAAATACCATTGCCTAAATCATCATTGGCTATCATAACTGCTATTTAGTCTCGGTGCAAATAAGGCACCTGATTTAATGATCCACATCTGTTCTTTACGATTTAACATTGGATGCCATCCCACTTTATTATTTGTTTTAGAAGAAACTCTATCAATAATAGTGAACATAAACTTAGCTGAAACATGTTTTAAAGTGTGCTTATACAAAGCATTTGTGGACTTAGCACACCAAATATCACTCAAAAGTTCAGACATTCTTAATTTAAGGGGGTGCAAAGTTTGCCCAACATAAAATGCTGAGCAAGAGCAGGTAGCCAAACATACTACCCAGTTCATGTTACAGTTACCATATACTGAAATGTTGAATACTGAAGAACTATTTCTCAAAAAAAAAAAAAATTGTCTTTGTTAACAAATTTACAAAAATTACAGTGTCCACAAGCATAACAACCAACTAATCTTTGTCCATCCCACTCAAACTGATTCTTCTCCCTACCCACATTATGAATCTTTTTATAATGATTAAAACAACCAGCCATCGTTCTGCCTTTTCTGTAAGAAAAGACACATTTTGAAGCTATGATTTCCCTAAGTCTATCTTCCATCAACAAAATATCCCAATGTTTAGGTACTAAATTTTTAATAAATGTAGTATCACCAAAATTAGTAATAAATCTGATTGGTTGTTTGTCCTTTTTGTTCCTAACCTGATATTTTAAAAAAGAAGATCTGGACACCTGGTTTGCTGAAAAACATGCTTGATTAATAACACTTAAAGAGTATCTTCTGTCGCAAAAATGCAAAACTGAAAAAGATCTGGTTCGTAGATTTTGCGACAGAGGATACTCTTTAATTGTTGTTAATCTAGCATATTTTTCAGCAAACCAGAGGTCCAGATCTTCTTTGTTAAAATATCACGTTAGGAACAAAAGGACAAACAAAATTAGATTTACTACTAATTTTGGGGATAACACTACATTTATTAAAAATTTTGTATCTAAACATTGGGATATTTTGTTGATGGAAGATAGACTTAGGGAAATCATGCCTTTGAAATGTGTATTTTCTTACAGAAAAGGGAGAACGATGGC
The DNA here is from genome assembly GCF_019279795.1 of Protopterus annectens. Taxonomy (NCBI): domain Eukaryota; kingdom Metazoa; phylum Chordata; order Ceratodontiformes; family Protopteridae; genus Protopterus; species Protopterus annectens. The sequence continues at coordinate 857,798,739 of NC_056741.1, read as the reverse complement.
TGGTTGGTTTAATCATCATAAAAAGATTCGTAATGTGGGTAGGGAGAAGCATCAGTTTGGGTGGGCTGGACAAAGATTAGTGGGTTGTTATCTTTGTGAACGCTGTCATTTTTGTAAATTTGTTAACAAAGATAAATGTTTTTCTTTGAGAAATAGTTCTACAGTATTCAACATTTCAGTATATGGTAACTGTAACATGGACTGGGTAGTATATTTGGCTACCTGCTCTTGCTCAGCATTTTATGTTGGGCAAACTTTGTACCCCCTTAAATTAAGAATGTCTGAACATTTGAGTGATATTCGGTGTGCTAAGTCCACATGTGGTTTGTACAAGCACACTTTAAAACAATTGATAGAGTTTATTCTAAAAAAAATAATAAAGTGGGATGGCATCTGATGTTAAATCGTAAGGAACAGATGTGGATCATTAAATTAGGTGCCTTATTTGTACTGAGACTAAACAGCAGTTATGATAGCCAATGATGATTTAGGCAATGGCATTTAAATGTGATTGAATGTTGGTGTTATTATGCACTGACAAAGGCTTATAACTGAAATAGGTATGCAGGATGTATTAATTTTAATATCATATTTATGTGATATTAAAGTTTTATGATGGGAAGCTGACTGATGGTGCTGGCTGTTTTGCTGGTTTGTCATATATGTAGTGAAACTCAGATGTAGCAAAGTCTCAACTCCTAATCTCAAGTCAAATCTGCAGCAGTGCAGGAGGTAAATGAGGAAAACTAGTGGATTTAACAGTGCGCTGTGGATAATTTGTAATGTCCATGTTTTGCATGTCTTCCAGTGGATTCTATTATCCTGGTCCACCAGTCTTGATAATGTAGCTGGATGAAACAACATCTAGGCCAGCTGTGCAGCCAGCAGTGAATGTGTCAATCAGTGCAATTGTTTGTGTCTTTTGGCTTTTCCCTGTTAGGGGGTCACCACAGCGGAACTCCAGTCTGCTAATGATTGGCAGTAGAATTTTACGTACTGGCTTGCCAGGCCTAACGCACAACCTTCAACGAAGGAACGCCCATTCACACATGTTGCTACACAGAAGACGCTCTAACTGAGAATCGAATGGGCAATGTCTACTTGTGAGGCGACAATGCTACCGCAGCACAACCACTGCAGTTGTGTCAATCAGTGCAATAGAAAAACAACGGCAATTAAAAATAAAGATGCTGTTTTAGTTTTGTGTGCTGCCTGTAGTTTACAGCCCCTTGGAATCTAACACCCTGGTTATTTATTTTACTTTATGTTATTGTAGTTATTTATTCCATAATTAGGAATGTTAACAATCAGAAGACCCTTTATAGTTGCAGCCATGGTGCAAGGCACAAATGATGCAACATATGGATAAATAGAATGGGAAATGTAACACTGAAGAAGTGCAGTAGCACAAACTTTACAACAAATGAATGTCTACAGCACAATGAAGTGCATAACAAAAGAGACTATATCAAATGGTTAGCATACCTGGCCAAATACTGTCAAACCAAAATCAATGAAAATACAAAGGCAATAACTGCAAATATTTTACAATAATAAGTAGAAATTAGAATTACATAAATTAAGATGAATGAAACACCACTGGCTATATAGTAATGGGTAGGATAAATCCTCCATTCAGTGATATTATTGAGTCTTATTTATTTAGTTTTCCAGGGTGTAAGTTTCAAATTCCTAATTGAGGTTTGGGAACAAAACATTTTGTCCAGGGACATCTTAGGTGAGGGTCAGGTAGGAATAGTAATGGGAGTTAAGATGGTAGAAGAAGAAAGTTAGTGTGGTGAGGATGGGAGGGTTAAATTGGGAAATTAGGAGGGTTAGGAGGAAATGAGGTAAGTACAAAGAGGGGCTTAACTAGTTTTGTGTGAGTGTAACTTGGTAAGGGTTCAGATTTTAGCCTGAACTTGCTATTGCAAGTATTATGTCTGAGATGACCAGTAGGTACGTCTGGATACGGGTAGGCATTAGGATAACAGTGGCTTGGATGGCACATAAGAATTGTTTGGTGGTTAATAAAAATATATTTTTTCTTAGGATTCTTCTTTATTAACTTAGGCTTCTTTTTCATTAACTGTGTTTTACTGCAGTTCTAGTTAAGGGGCAGGATCATATATTTCGGATAAATACAGATGCCATGCTGGTGTTTATCCAATAAGAAATTCTTACCTGTAAGGACTTGCCAGTTAGAGAATAGGAACAGGGTCTCGCTGCTTTCATGCAAGGGATGATGAACGATAGGTAGGTCTTTGGCTTTATGGTTGTGGTCCATTACTCTGCCTTGAATAGGGTCATAAGGATGGCATTTTAGTCCTGAAATCCAGGTTTAATGTTCAGTTGCTGGTTGCTTGTGTCATGCGGTTTTAGCCTAACTCATTTGCATTGCTTTGGTTGTCCCCTAGTTATTGTTTATTTTTTCACTTATTAATGGCTTTACAGGGTTACCTATTAGGAAATCGAAGTTACGGAACTTCGAATACCATATGGTTGACACCATATGATTGAAATTCTGTAACTTTGAAATAAAAAAAAAAAAAAAACAAAGACAACGTACTCTGATGGGTTAAAGCAGGGCTTGCCCCCCTGCCATCCACACCCCCGCTACTTAAATATACCAACTCTGAGATCGCACTTTAATGAACTACGGTGCAGAAAGGGAAAATTTCCCTTTCCTACACTGTAGTGTGATCTCAGAGTTAGTATATTTAAGTAGCGGGGGATGTGTGTGGCGCATCCCCCCACATGGGGGGTGCAAGGGGGATTGCCCCCCCTGCCTACACCCTTTAATTTTTCTTTTTTTTTATGTTAATTTTGATTAATTCGAATTTCCAATTGTTTGATCATAAAAGGTCGACCTTTAGTGATTCGGACAATTGGAAATTCGATGTTCCAATAGGAACCCGTTTTGCAGTAGTGAACAGTGAAGTCTTGCCACTCATATGATTTTCTGATGAGAATATGTGACACCTGAGAATAACAGTCATCTGTTGTGCATGCTCGGTGTAATGTTAACAGCAGTGGAAGAAGGTAATGGCAGGGTCTGACTTAATACCCCAAGCCTCCGCTGAAAATGTGCCTTATGCCCAGTCAGACATTAACCGGTAAACAAACAAAATAAATAATAAATGAATTAATAAATATATTGACTTGGGATTCATGAAGCCATATATTTTATGTGAGAGGTGAACATCTCTCTAACTGACCACATTTTTGCTGAATGTAAGTATGGAATAGCAATTTTTTTTTTTTTTTTTTGTGGGATGGTTGAGTTCAGGATTCAGGTTCAATAGAAGGGTTATGCCAGGGTAAATCTGGTCAATTCTTTAACTTCGCATAGTGTGTCATAGCTCTCACCTGTCTGGATTTTACAGAAGGTCCAGGTTTTTGCCTCATATGTTGAATCTGTTTTTCCTAAAACAGTTGTGATCTAGAAGAAACATAGGTTTGCAGCCACCAAATAATGACATACATTGCAATTCAAGGGGGGACGCGCAGCACAATTTCTGTTATTCTAGCCACTTTCTAAGTTTATAAGTGCAAAATTTAAAATCTGTCCCTATTATGGGATTTTGTCCCCCATTTCATCAGGCTTTGTCCAGGTTTTTAAACTAAGATGTTGAGGGCTATGGCTTCCCTCCTGGTTCAGCCATTGGTGGAAGTGAACCACCTGTAGATTCCAGTGGTTATTGTGCAGTATTTGCAGAAGCACGAGGGAGTAAATTCTGCATAGTAGCTGTGTCTCAATGGCAAGAAAGCATTATATCAAAGTGGCATGTGTGTGCTTTTTTAAAATATCTTTAACCTGGGAGGGGCAGACCATCCAGAGGGAAGAGTGACTGGCGAGAGAAGCCCCCAAGTGCCTGTCACTACCAGCTGCTCACATAAATTATAGGTTATGCAACCCAAAAAATGTGAGCTGAATTATCTAGTGTGAAGGGTTTTCATATTCGGCACGGGTTCTCAAGAGTTGATGAAACAAAGTTTTGCTCTTGAAAGTTCGAGACCATTACTTGTGGCATTGCCTTAAATGTATCCTCCAGCAACTACCTCATAATCACATTACTATAATATAATGCCATTATTTTCCCAGCATATTTAAAAGTGCAGTGTTCCATGATTCAAAGTTAATAGCTGCCTTTCCATGATTCAAAGTTAATAGCCACTTTAATTATTATTTTTATGCAGTGTTAAGTGAACTATTGGATAATAATGGAAAACACTGGACCATGGGTTTCTGGTTGTTTTGGGTGCTTTTCACCTTGGTTATTACGTTGTTGGTGGTGGTAGAATGCCTTTTGGCTTATGGCAGTTGGGTTACTTCCGGGTATGCTGAAAATGACTGGTAGGGTGTTTTGCACTCAGTGAGGCACCTGCGATTAGCAGTTGCTCGCTGTGCATGGACAGTGTGGCATTAACCACTATGGGGGAGGGAGGGGATTAATGTTTGTGTACAGACATTCTGTTAAAACTTTCAACTGTTTAGATTTTCACAGTATGTCGACATTTTGTGGCAAATCAGTCAGGAATGAATTGATTAAATAATGACAGGCTTTAGAGGTTTAGACTTTATATTCTTTACAAAATGCAAGGTAACACAAAACCTTTTATGCTAGAAACCTTCTAAATTTATAAGAGCAATTTTTGTGTGTGTGTGTGTGTGTGTGTGTGTGTGTGTGTGTGTGTGTGTGTGTGTGTGTGTGTGTGTGTATGAGCAGAGTTCTAATGTTTTCTTTCTCTTCACAGATGGCTGGTATGCATTGTATCTTAGGCAGAAGAGGTGTTTTGTGTGCTGCCAACAAGTGGGTCTCCTGCTGGGATGAGGCTTGGCAGAGGAACGCAGTGTGTCCAGGTGAAAGTGGCAAAGTCAGGTGCCTAAGAGCAGATGATGGAAGTGCAGAGTTTGCATCAGCCGGTGGCCTGAAGGAAGTGGACTCAACAGGTTACGGATGTTGCTGTGTTGGATGTTCCAGCCACTGGAGTGGTGTGCAATGAGGTCACACGTAATGGTACATTATCAGTTTTTCATTTAGGCATGTCAGAGTGGGTGTGGTTTGGGACTAGTGTGGGGATGAGGTATGTCAGGGGCAGGGTGAAGCAGGTGCTTAGGTTTGATTATGGGGAGTTTGGGGTCATCTGCAGGTGGGATGGAGTCACAACAGCATGTGGCTGGGTTGGACTTTGGGATGCAGACAGATGATTGATTAGGTAAGTAGGCACTGGGGCAAAGGAGGGGGTCTTTTGACCCTTTCACATACCACTTTAATTTAAAGGAAAGATGTGGCTGGGGGGTATTTCGATATTTTGAATGAACTGACGTAGAAGGGTTCAATATCTGATAAAATTAGAAACTGCAAAGGTAAGACCTTTGGCAGCTTAATCAGGCTTGGGGCAGAGGAGAAGGATAGACACACTGTGGACAAGGACATGGGACAACTATGTCATAGGCTTCATTTATTACATGGGGGTTTGGTTGGAGAAGGATACTGCCTTGGACTTAACACTCTTAACTTTCTTTCTCCCCATATATGAGGCCTAGCATCTGTGGGTGGGGAATGCCTGGCTGTGGTACAATTAGAGGCTTTGAAAATGGAAGGCAGTGGATCAGTCACTATATTGGGATGTGAGACCTCCTGACATTTGACTAACTGCTGTGGAAGATAACCACCCTGCTAATAGCTCCAAGGCTATGCAGGGTGTTGCTCATGGGTGGCATGTAGGTTTTGCCATATATGTTCGAAGTGTGTAGGTGTGTATTTAGCTGTTAACTGGAGTTTACAACAGCCTGAATCATATAGGTCACCTTTGTTGTTTCCTGGATTTCAGGGTAGTCAGGGTAGGGGGAATTGTCTGGGGTGGAGAAGGGGGGTGTTCTTTGTGATAGTCCTCCCTTTAACAATTTTATGTTTTCTCTATTGGAGTTAGTGCCTAGGAAGTTGGCAGGGAATTTTACTTGATTTATCATTGGTCTTATCCAGAGGGGAATTCTGTGTATGATTTTATTTTGGGAGATGACATAAAGTTAGTTATGCATCTTTGGATGATGCAGTGAGGTCATTCAGGAGTTTATGGAGCCATGCTTGATGATAGATGATGGTAGATATTGTCTCTGTTTCTCATTTATTATGGGTTTGAGAGGAAGAATGGCCATTGTTGAGCAGGGTAGTTGGGTTTAAGTTTTACTTTGACAAGGCTATGCTGATGGGATGCTCAGAGATTTGTGCTACTTTGAGAAGTTTAGCACTGCTATTCACTGGATTTGGCAGCAGTGGCAGGGTCCTAAGATGTAGTACATTATCTGGATGACTTCTTATAGGTTCATAGATTCATAGGTTCATACTAGGCTATCTGCCCAAGGGCATTTATAAGCCTAGCTTTAGTTTGAATAAAACTATGCCTATTATTTTGCTGTGCCTCTGTCAAGCAGTGACACTGAAGTAATCCCTGGGGTATATCTGCGATCTCCCATCCATTGGTCAAGATTCCTCTTGAACAAGGCCAGCGAGGTGCTCTGCCTTACATGTACCGGGATTTTGTTCCACAGCATAGGGAGTCTCTGGGTGATGAATCTGTCCCTCCAGCACGTTCTATTAATAACCGTGTCAAGGTTTAAGTCTCCGCCCTTGTGGTTCTGAGGGATCTAGATTTTTGAGGTGAAGCATATTCATCAAATCTGGGTTTGACATGGCCTTATATGTCAGGCACAGGTCACCTCTGAGCAAGCGGTATGAGACTGAATAGAGCTGGAGTTCTTTCAGTCGGGCAGCATAAGACATATTTTTGAGACCCTTTATCCTTTTGGTGAGGAACTTTTGGGGCCTTTCCAGCTGCTGCAGGTGTCGGGTCAGATACATTCTGAATGGGGCATTGTACTCAATCGTGATGAGTACAGGGGACGATGACCTCCCTTGATCTAGATGTGAATCCCTTCATGATCAGGTGGGCAATGTAGAAGGTTTTCCTAACTACTTTAGCAACATGAGTGTCAACTACTGTCAACCTGGATCCCCAGATCCTGATGACTTCTTCTGTGCTCAGTGGATTGCCACCTATATGGTAGCTAGGGTAACCTTGTTTTTTATGACTATGCATTTCTTGGCGTTTAACTTTAGGCCATGGCTCTGGCACCAGTTATCCATTTCAGGCCCTTCTGAAGGATATCTGTGTCAGATGTGTTAGTTTGCAGTCATCTGCAAACTTTGTCAGCCATAACCCTCCTGTGTTTGCTTGTACTTCAGAAAAGTAGATGCCGAACAAGAGTGGACCCAGGACTGATGTGGGACACCACTTGTGACAGGCTTTGAGTCTGACATGGCTCCAGCAACTCTGACCCTGTGGGTTCTGTCACTTTGCCAGTTTGCAACCCATCTTGTGATGTATGGGTTTACATTCAAGCTGATGAGTTTTTCGATGATACCTGAGTGGGGTACTGTGTGAAGGCCTTTGCCAGGTCGAGGTAGGCTGTATGGACTGCCTTTCCTCATCAATGGCCTTGGTGACTGTCTCGAAAAAGTCAACCAAGTTTAAAAGGCATGATCTGCCTTTGACAAAGCCAAACTGGGTTGGATCCAAAGTCTGCAAGTTCCCTATGTCTTTATTTATGAGTTCCATTATGATCCTCTCCATGGCTTTGCAGATAAGGCTTGTCAGGCTAATGGGACGGTAATTTTGGAGGCACCGCCCTTGTGAAGTGGGACCACAGTCACCATGCGCCACTCCTTGGGTACCTATCCCGAGGTGAGGCTAAGATTAAACAGCTGTCCTAACTGCGGGTTTAATTCCTCATTGAGTTCGTGGAGCACACAGCCGGGGACACCATCCGGTCCCATGGATGCTGTGTTTTTGGAGAGAGCAGTTCTCACCTGGGTGTTGGAGATGTTTGGGGGCTACAATCCTCTGGTATAGATATCTCAGTTTGAACTGAACCTGTCAGCCAGTATGTTGGCAATGTGTGTAGGTTCAGTAATCTTCACATCATTTTGACCTAATTCTGAGCATATCTGGGAGTTTCCTCCTAGGTTTCTAACATAGCTAAAGAAGGCCTTATGATTGTCTTTTGAGTCCTTGGCGATTTTTCTCTCAAAATTTGCCTTGGATGATTTTATGAGAGCTCTTAGTTTTTTACTTATAATGATCAAAGGTGTCTTACCTTTCAAGGATTTTGCTCTATCTTGTAGTAGCTTCCTCCTTTTGTTGTAGAGCTTGTTTATGGCCGGGGCCCACCAGACTGGACGCTTGCCTTTGGTACAAAGAGTCTTAGTTTTGTTTGGGATTGCCTGATCCATGCAATGCATCCATGTAGGTGCTGGTAGAAGGCATTTGTAAGTGATTCAGCGGTTTGAGTAATGTTTACCACTGGCTCAGGGGCCTTAAAGGAGACCACACTAGTTTTTAGAAGTGTGAAGTCGGCTTTTGAGAAGTTTTTCACTGTGGTCTTTTTATTTCAGATGATCTGATCTCACCAGTGAGGGGTATACTTCCGGTGTTGAACATTGTGATCCCATGTCCGTGATGATGAGATCAAGTATGTTTTCTCCTCTTGTGAATAGGTGAAGGGTTTGATGGAGCATTGGAAGGTATGCTGTTATTTTTGTAGATGTGTGAGGAATTGGGTATTCTGTTGGCTAGGTAGCAGTTCGAGAGATCAAGAAAGGCATTGTTTTCTGGGATTGATAGTGGACGTAGGCCATGGTTTGTTTTGTTAGCAGATGTGAGGGTAACACTTTTGAAAGAAAAGATTCAGTGGGGAAATTCAAGGACAAGACATAAATTAGGGTTGCCATGGAGCTCTTTGGACTCCTGAAGTTGGCATGTCAGGCAGTTCAATTGAGTCATTCCTTTTTGGGGTTCATGGCCCTTTTTGTTGAACTGGGGGAAAAGCAAACATCATTGGGTGAGGGTTAATAAGTTGGTGCATGCTGATTTAGCATTGTGCTTGTCTTTCTGGAGCAATTTAATGATACGACTTTTTGGCAGGTGGATTGGGTTGTTCAAGGGGATTTGCGATTGTTTACAGATGTGGCAGGAAGTATTGGGATGGGGGTATATTTTGGGTGGTTGGTTTATGGCTTGCTGGCTGGCAGGACAAATGGATGATTGGAGGAGGGATGTTGATTGCTTGGATTTACTTCCAATTTGGCTGGTACTGAAGATGTAGCAGACGCTGCGGGGCAGAAGGGTTAATTTTCATTCGGACAATATGGAAGTGATAAGAGCCAATAGTTTTGCTACATGAGGTGTGTCATGTTGGGTTGGAAGGATCAGATGCTTGGTACAGGAATCCTGGCCAGCTTTTAAAATGAAGGGATATTGTAGGGCACTGCAATACATTGTTAAATTTGTGTTGCAGCTGCCTGAGGAGGAAGGAGTTTGGTGGGAAGGATTGTTGTTGACATATTTTGTTCAGGCTAGGGAACAAAGTAAGGCAGTTCAGTTGGTTAAGGTGGACTTAATTGCAATTAGTATAGTTGCACAGGTGGCAGGGTTATGTGAGCTTACTGAATCTTGGACTGTGGTTCATATGTTGAATGGTTAGGGTAGGGTAGATAGCATGAAGACTGATAGATGATGGCCATTGACAAGACAGGTTTTTAAAAGTTTTGTTGCTGGGATTAGAACTGGTAAATAGAGATTCACTTGACTATGCTTATGGGTTATGTTCACTTTATGGGTGTATTATGGAGCTCTTAGGTGTCAGAGTTGTTCTGGTCACTAGTTTGGTGGTATGTGTCAGTGTTTTTTGCTTCTGTAAATATTTGGTTGTGTAGATCTAAAACAGATCAGTTGGGGAAGGACAGGGAGATGGTATTCGGAAAAGACAGGAATGACCGATTATGTCCAGTGGGTTGGGTTGGGTTAAGAGTTCACTGTGATCTCATGTTGGGAGTTCTCAGGATGTCATTGTGATTGGTAGGGGGCAAGATGATGAGATGTAATCAATTTGTATATATGATGAGGAGAGCTTTTCGGTGTTGGTTTCCAGGAGAGAGGTTTTTCCACTCATTCTTTGTGCATTGGAAGGGTAGGGTATTGGTTTTAGTGAGGGAAGGAAGACTAATTGAAGTCATTAAAGGGATGGGTTGTTGGTCATCAAATTCTTTCTTGTCTTATATTAGATAATTGGGTAGAGCAACTGACTTAGTATTAAAATAAATTTCTAGAAAAGGAAATCTCATTTTGGTCATTCTTATATCCATTGGGTGGCTAAAGGGGGCTACAGTTAGGTCGGATGGCATGCAATTGGGTTGACATTTTTTCAAGTAGCATTGGGCTCCTTAGAGTCCTAGTGGTGCATTTGGCAGGTAACAATTTGGGTAACAATATTTCTTGCAGATGTTAATAAAATGTAGTGCAAGCTTGGGTAGTCATCAGAACTGCATTGTATATAGCTAGATACTCATTCTACATTTTTTCTGTTTTGACCACTCCTTGTTAAAATTGTCTATTCTCATATACTACTCGGCTTGATTTTTTTCTTTTTCCTGAAGCGGCAAACGCTTATGATTGACTCTAACTATATTTAGTACTGTGTGCTAGGAAGGTGCCATTTTTATATATATATGTATTTTTTTCCTTATTGTTTGTACTCCTACTGTTTTTTTCCAGTTTACAGGTAGTAGATAATGGTAGCTTGTGCTATAAACCCTGTATTGTATACAGTATTAATAATACATACTTTTACTAAATCACGCTGACTTTACTACTTGTTAATGCTTTCGCTAAGGTGTGTTGCTCATGATAATTGCAACAACTGTCATTTTACAATCATTTTGAAAACGCTCTAAAGCAGGTTGTCTCTGTGGATACAATGGTATATTACTGAGCACAATAAGTTTCATCCTACACTCTAAAGCAGGTAGTCTTTGTGAATACAATGTTATATTACTGTGCACAATAAGGTTCATCCTATGTTCCAAAGCAGGTTGACTGTAGAAACAATGGTATATTATTGTGCACAATAAGTTTCATCCTAATTTTTAGAGTGACTAGTTAGTTGTTTTATATTGCTTAGTCAGTTGCTTATCTGCCAAACTCCTCTAAGCTTTGATTTGATTTACCTAGAGTCTTCGTCTTCTTTCGGCTGCTTCCGTTCGGGGTCACCACAGTGGATCATCTGTTTCCATTTCATCCTGTCCTCTGCATCTTGCTCTGTCACACCAACCACCTGCATGTCCTCTCTCACCACATCCATAAACCTTATCTTAGGCCTTCCTCTTTTCCTGTTACCTGGCAGCTTCATCCTTAGCATCTTTTTCCCAAGATACTCTGCATCCCTCTTCAGCACATGTCCAAACCAACATAATCTTACCTCTCTGGCTTTGTCTCCAAACCTTCCAACCTGGGTTGACCCTCTAATATACTTATTCCTAATCTTGTCCACCCTCGTCACACCCAGTGCAAATCTTAATATCTTTAACCCTGCCATGTCCAGCTCTGACTCCTGCCTTTTTGTCAATGCCACTGTCTCTAACCCATATAACATAGCTGGTCTCACGACCCTCTTTTAGACCTTCCCTTTCACTCTTACTGGTACTCGTCTGTCACAAATTACTCCTGACACTCTTCTCCACCCACTCCATCCTGCCTGTACTCTCTTCTTCACCTCTCTTCCACACTCACCATTGATTTACCTAGAGTATGTAAAAAAATCATCTCTGTACTTTTTAACTGATTTCATATCCATTAAGCTGGGAAGAATTGTGTTTGCATTGTAATTATTGTACTCAAAGTCCCATATGAACTGTATCTGCTCTTTTAATCTCTTACATATCAATTAAGTGGACTAGATCTGTATTTGTATAGTATTTTAGTTTGCCTACCTCCCCCATACAGCCCACATAACTGGCACTTTATAGTTGTTGATGTAACGACTATTACTGCTGCAGCTGTATCTTATTATCCTGACCTCTGTACTGTTATAAGTTTACATATACATCTCTGCCCTATTCCCGTCAGTCCTGTTACTTGGAACCTTCTTACTTTTTTTTTTCTATCCACTCACAAAAACTTTTCTTACTTCTTCTCTTCATAGGCTGTAAGCTTCAGATGGAATTCACCGTGTGGAATGTACCTCTGCCAGTCCAAAGCTCAATAACCCACCGCAGCAACTTCAAACCAGAGAGAAAAAAATCAACTTTACCTTTAATGTATGTTGAAATCCAGACATTATTTTAAACCTAGCTGTGTTTAATGGCTGCTGACACACCACCAAACCCTTTGTAGTTTTCTCTCTCACCCCCATCCTGCTTCCTCAATTACTGGCTTTATTATAATCCCATCTTCTTCATAGCTCACTTAATTAACTTAGCCCTCTAAGCTACTGGAAATATTGCACATTGTAAACTAAATGTAACATAATGACTTCCTGACTTTCCCAAGTTTGCTTACTGTTGCTTTAATGCATAGGCACCTGGCTGATTGTTTTCAATGACTCATAGTCTTCCATGGCTTGCTCCGCTCCCCTACCCTACCCCCATTTCCACTCACCCACTAATCAATTACATTTGTAGTTACTATAGCTCTTCCCACTTGTCAACACTAGCCAATAAGGTCTCAGCTATTTAACTCTATTTACACCTACATAATTGCATGTACTACACCTCTATCTCCCTATTCTTCATGTAGGATTCTCCTAGCATAATAAACCTTAATTCCCACTTTATTTCCACCTGCACTCTGGTGTGTCTTTTGGCTTTTCCCGGTTAGGGGTCACCACAGCAGAATTCCAGCCTGCTAATGATTGGCAGAAGATTTTTATGTGACGAGTTGCCAGCCCTGATGCACAACCTTCAACAAAGGTATGCCCATTCATGCATGTCTCCACACAGAAGACGCTCTAGCTGAGAATTGAACAGGACAACATCTTACTGTGAGGTGACAATGCTACCGCAGCACCACCACCGCAGTAGTTCTACCTGCACTCCATCTTACATTAATTCTTTCATATCTCTCCCCTCAAATTCTCTCTACCATATTCCTATTTTTTACAACCTCTAGAACTCAAGATTATGCTTCCCCCCTCACGCAGTATTATTTTCATAATATTTCTACTTATCTCCCTAGGCATATTAATAGAATTCACCTCCTTTAAGTGCATTATAACTCATGTACCTATAAAAACATCTACCCAGGTCTAACTTCATGATATCCACATAGACAGTTTCTCTAACATTTCAGCCACACTAATTGAACATAATAATATTCACCTCACTAAATTCCAATTCCTTCCCACCACTAACAAAACCAAACATATGCCTCACACAAACATCAATAAATCTAGCCTTCTTTTCTATCTTATGAACCACCTTTTCAAACTCTCTCAATGTGGGCATATTCACCCCAATCCTGGACCTACACTGTCATCTATCTCCCATCAACCACCTACCTCTAAAAATTTGCTACTAATAACATTAAACATTCGTAGCATCAGCAATAAAATTACCGAATTTCACTCATGGCTAGCATACCACTCCCTTGATATAGTAGGCAGCATCACACTAATCTATTGTAACACCTTTGTAATAAACCCCATCTCGAAACCTGTCCCACCCTTTAGTAATGCAGAGCTTCTATTAGCGTCCCTACATATACTGTAAATAGTTCTAAACAAATATGCATTGGAGTAGCCTGTATACTCCCTGGCCAAAATATCCCAAATTTAGAAGATCTTCTCTCCTGTTCTACCAGTAATATTACTAATGAAACTATTATTATGGGTGATATGAATATCAATTGGCAAAATCTAATCACAATGACTCCCCAATAAATTGCTTAAATCTTCATGGCTTTACACAACTTATTACAAGCCTTATCAGAATGCAAAATAGTAAACTAGGTGCAACTTTAAATTGGATCCTAGTAACAGATCCACACAAATATTTCAATTCCAGCACTCTCCCAAACATCCTAAGTGACCACTTACCAGCATATATCCATAGGACTCCCCTCAAGAACCTAAACCCCATACCTATAAAACATGAAGAAATTTAAACAATTTCAACCAACAACTATTTAACATAGGTTCATAGATAATTACTAGGCTTATGGCCCTGTAGCCTACATAAGCCTAACCCAAGAAGATTCCCTGGTATCATGCCGCCCAAAGTTAGTTCCCAGTGCCCCTGTCAAGCAAGGCCACTGAAGTGATCCATGGGGTGAACTTCCTATTGCCCAACCACTCGTCAAGATTTCTCTTAAAGAGGGCCAGTGAAGTGCTCAGCTTGACGTGAATGGGAATCTTGTTCCAGAGTATGGGAAGTCTCTGGGTTAGGAACCTGTCCCAGCATGTTCTGTTTATTGTGGTAATGAGATTAAGGTTCCTTGAGCATGTGGCATGAAGGGATTGGGATTTCTTTAGGTGTAGCATATCTAGCAGCTCTGGGTCAGACATAGCTTTGTAGGTCAAGCAGAGATCGCCTCCAAGTAGGCGATAAGATATATATATATATATATATATATATATATATATATATATATATATATATATATATATATATAAATATCCAAGAAAACACTAGACAGGAAACAGCTAGGATAAATACTCCACCAAGGTACAATAAAGTCATAAAAATCCACAAGGAAAAAATCCAAGGTAAATTTACTCACTCAGCTAAGCACTTTCATGATACACATATCACTTCTTCAGACCTTCAAACAAACACTTCCTTCCCAACTATATTTAAACAGTATTCAAACCAATCAAATCAAACCAATTAATGCTTAAAGTAATTAGTACTTAATTAGTACGTATCTATACTTGAAATGTTATTTTAATGAAACATATTAAATATATATTTTAATTGTTTTTAACTAATGCATTTTATGTTACAATGTTTATTACGTATCTATACTTGAAATGTTTTTTTCAGTATGACTTTGTACATATTGCAGAATGACTGGTTTTATGTTAAGTACTAATTACTTTAAGCATTAATTGGTTTGATTCGATTGGTATGAATATAGTTGGGTAGGAAGTGTTTGTTTGATGGTCTGAAGAAGTGATATATGTATCATGAAAGCGCTTACCTGAGTAAATAAATTTACCTTGGATTTTACCTACATTTCATTCATTCCTGGATTGTGTTTAAACTAGGACATTCTGTGCCTTGGTTACTTCACCATTTCTTTGTGTATTTTTATGACTTTATTGTACCTTGGTGGAGTATTTATCCTAGCTGTTTCCTGTCTAGTGTTGTCTTGGATTTTTATTTTTTGGTCACAGTTGGGAACAATGGCTGAAGAATGTATAACTGCAACTGTTGCACCTGAGATAGAACTTGATTATTCTCCAAATGTGGAAACTGGAATACCAATGAAAGCATCGTATAAACTACATGAACTGCTAAACAAGAAAGGTAATCCTTTGCTATCTAATGAGACTTTTTTTTATGGAAATGGTATAGAACATGAAGAAATAGACTATGCTGCGTTTCTGAGGGCAACACATAGACTAGAGTATGGCCTATACAAGATTAAGAAGCTATATACACAGAGATGTTATTTTGAAGCATGTTTGAAAAATCATGTCATTCCCAGAGGACATAGAGTCCTGAAAATGCCAAATCAACAGGAAAGGCAACCTGAGTTGTTAAGTAAATGGCAGCAGCTCAATTTAGAACTGAGCTTTAACTATGTTCGCCTATTATTGGAATCCCCTGTTAAAGAAGAGGAAGAAATAAGAGCCAATGTAATTTCTGAACAGGAATCATTATTTGCTTCATATCCACATAAATTAGTGGATGAGAAATGTGCTTCAATAGCTGAATCTATAGCAGTTTTTGAACGTAGACTGCTACGACAGAAATTTCACAAACTTGAAAGGGACAAAAGGGATTTTAAGGAAGGGCACATCTTTGTATGGCCCAGAAATAGCAATTATGATCATATTAAAGAAGGTACAACATTAAACAATGAAAGGGGGGGGGCACGCTAAACAACGTGATGACATCACTATAGAGAGTTTTAAAGAGGAGAGGAATTTAGGAGTGAGAACTAAATCTAACGCTCCTGCAGCTATCAGCTTTCCTTTAGCAATGACTTCAGCAGCTCGTTTAAATGGTGGAATGGGAGGTAAGCGAAGGCTGGAATCCATCGAGCAAGTGTCAACAACTTTTGTTCACTCGAGTGAAAAAGTGGAAAAGAGGCAAAGGCTGGAGTCCACCGAGGAAGTGCAACAAAAGAAAGATACACCAGGAATACAAAATGATGAACAAGAAGGTACATCAAATCAAGTTTTTCACGTTTCCAATAAAATTGAATACTTCAGAGAGACAATTACAGAGAGACAGGTCATACAGCATGAACCACAACAAAAGGAAAATACCTACAAGCCCTCCAGCCCTGGGTGTATCCAAGAAGGCATGGAGAAAGGAAGTATAGTTTTAAATATTTCCTCAAGGAATCTGACTGAACATGAAAGAAATGTATTGGAAAGGGGACTTACTTTTATTCCATCACAACGGACTGAGGTAACTGATACCATTTGTAGATTTTCACATGTTTGGTAGGAATGTTTTGTTAAAAATGCTTTTTAAAGGGTGGTGAGCCTAAAGATGTTAATGTATATAAGAAACCTAGTCTATTTATTCCACCCAGCCATCCAGTTATTGATGTTTTTATTAACATTTGTGAAAATGAAATATTTGAAAATGTGAATGGCAAAAACAGAACTAAAACTTTTCCCAATTTTAGCAGGGATGAATGGAATGCCTTAAAACAATTACAGTCTGACACAAATGTTATCATTCAGCAAGCAGATAAAGGTGGCCCTGTAGTTTTAATGGATAAATTATATTATGACACAGCGATGTATGAACTGCTACAGGATACCTTTGTATATGAAAATATCAGCCAAGCTGATATGGAGGGGATGTTACAACGATTGGATGGGATACTATAGGATTGTTTATTAGATAATACCATTTCAAATGAGCTATACAATTACTTTAAGGTAAAAGAATCTCTAGTGCTTAGCATACATGGTCTGCCGAAAATCGATAAGAATGTATATCAACCTACTTTAAGTCAGGACATAACTGGTCTACAGAGTCTATCTCCATACATGTTGAGAAGAATTTAAGAATGTTAGTAAATAAGAACAGGAATATTCTAAGAGACTCTAAGCAATTCTTGCAGGACCTATATGTGTTTAATAATGCATATGAAAGCCAAGATGGAGATCTGCTATTAGTGACACTAGACATATGCTCGTTGTTTACTTATATTCCGAATACAATCGGATTAAAATTGTTGAGACAATATTTGCTGGAAGAAGGGACATATGATGGAAAGAAAACAGATCTAATATGCTTATTAACGGAGTTAGTTTTAACCAATAGTGTGTTGAGTTTTGATGGTAAGTTATATAAGCAGAAAGATGGTGTGGCCATGGGGACGGCAAGCGCAAATAGCCATGCCAATCTCGTCATGGCCACATGGGAAAACAGGAATGTGCTTACTAATGAAAGATGGCCCCAGATCCAATTTTATAAACGGTTTGTTGATGACCTCTTCCTGTTATGGAGTGGTGATGATGCAATGTTAAAAGAATCCACTACAGCAATTAATAACAGCACTGACTTTCTAAAATTTGAGATGAAATACTCTAGACAGGAAACAGAATTTCTTGATGTAATGATTAGTATGGATGATGTAAATGGGATAACCACCAAGTTGTTTAGGAAGAAATGCCATAGAAATACTTTACTCCATAGAAGCAGTATGCATCCAGGACATATCTTTAAGAATGTAGTAAAAGGGCAAACCCTTAGGACTTCAAGGCTAACAGCCAGGGATGATGAATTTAAGGAAGAACTAACTAGTTACAAAGATTTAATGAAAGGGGTTACACTGATAGTATGACCACAGGAATCCTGGATGCATCTATTTCATGGAGAGATAGTGTAGGTAAGCCGTTTTTTTCAATGGCCAATAATGATAGAACAGGTTACGTTCAACATAAAAATGAATCTGTTAGATTCTCTACTTATTTTACCAGCAATGTGAATATAATAACCAGTGTGATAAAAAAGAATTGGAATATGTTAACACAGAATCCAGAAATCAAACAAGTCATAGGGGAAAATCCAAGTTTTATATTTAAGAACAGGAAATCTTTGAAAAGGATGTTATGCTATCCACACCATAATAAGGGACAAGATATGGCAGGAGTACAAGGGACAGTTCCTTGTGGTGGATGCAATCAATGTATGTACATAAATCATGAGAATGTATTTACACATCCAGACACTAAGCAAACATATGATTTTAGTGTAGCAGCCAATTGTAACACAAACCATGTGGTCTACTTGGCTGTCTGTCAAAAATGCTCTGCATTTTATGTGGGCAAGACTGGCAAACAGCTATGATTTAGAATTGGGAACACTTATTAAATATTAGGAATGGTGTTACCACTAATGCGTTAGCCAAACATGTGTCCTCTGAAGGAAATGACCATCATTTTATGTTCTCAGTTATTGAGAGAATTATTCCTAATTAGAGAGTTGGTGATATAAGGAACCATACAGAGACCTCTGAAACTAGGTGGGTTATTAGATTAAGAGCTAATAAAGGAAAAGGCCTTAATGATATAATACCCTTGAAACCAGTTCTGAAGAATAGGATGTTGTTCAAATGAAATTAAATTCACATTTTATACATATATATATATATATATATATATATATATATATATATATAAATCCACATTTCTTTGTGGATATATATATATATATATATATATATATATATATATATATATATATAAATGTAGTTTTTTGAGTCTGTCCATATAGAGCATGTGTCTACGGCCTAAGATCCTCTTAGTTAGGTATTTTTGTGGCCTTTCCAGTTGTTGTAGGTGTCTAGTGAGGTACATATCAAATGGGGCATTGTATTCTATAATAGGTCTAATGAGGGGCAAGTAGAGAGGGATCATGACCTCTTTCTTCCTGGATGAGAAACCTTTTGTAATGAGATGTGCCACATAGAAGGACTTTCTGACTACAGTGGCAATGTGGTTATCAAAAGAGAGGTTGCTGTCAACCTGTGTCCCCGGGTCTCTTAAAAGCCGTCTTAAAATCCATAAACTGATCCCCATTAAAAGCATTACCTTTGGATGATGCTATTAGTCCCTTCAACAAAGTCTTCTTAGACACTCTCAAAAGCCTAGCTCCCATCCAAACCAAAAGGAATAAAATAAACCATGCCCCCTGGCTAACTAAAGCCACAAAAATATTTCTAACCAGAGACCATGCCTGGAAAGAATGGCATACAAATAAAATGAAACCAACCATCTTATATGTAAACCACTATGAAATAAAGCAAAAAAAAATAGTCATTGCCAA
Organism: Protopterus annectens; assembly: GCF_019279795.1. Lineage (NCBI taxonomy): Eukaryota > Metazoa > Chordata > Ceratodontiformes > Protopteridae > Protopterus > Protopterus annectens. Next base: position 857,779,384 of record NC_056741.1, on the reverse strand, counting down.
CAACAACAAAAAAAAAAATATTTCTCTCAACACTTATCCAGCCAAACCAATAGTCCCAAAAACATTCTGGAAAACTATTTCAGCTCTCCTTCATCCTGGAACCTCACGAAACCCATCACCAGCCTCAGAAACAGAACCATCTCAAATAGCTGACATGTTCAACTCCCACTTTATTAACAGTATACTCAAACTTGTCAATTGCCCTACACCCAATACAAACTCCAGCCTTATGGAAAATCTAATCCTAGCAGGAATTTCTATGGCTAGCCCCACATTTCCTACTTTCTCTCTACAACCTGTACCTACCTTACTAATACATAAAATTGTTAGCAAATTAAAACATTGCTCTCTATTCACTGATAACCTTCCATCAGAATACTTAAAACTTGCTGCTGATGCAATAGCCTATCCAGTTAGCATTCTAATTAACAGATTTATCTCAGAAACTGATGTTCCCAAACTCTGGAATACATTTATCATAATCCCCTTACATAAGGGTGGAAAACCAAATATACTTCCACAGCTGTTACAATCCCCCTTGACCCGAGAAGGAGAGGCAAAATGTTATTTTTCAGAACCACTCTTTATTACGTTGACAAAAGTCCAATACTGGATCCTGTATAGCAGCATTTGATGAAACTTTTGTCAACGTAATAAAGAGTGGTTCTGAAAAATAACATTCTGCCTCTCCTTCTCGGGTCAAGGGGGATCGTAACAGCTGTGGAAGTATATTTGGTTGTCCAACTTTTGTTTTTGCTGTGATAAGGGTGGAAAAGCCAATGAATTAACAAATTATTGCCCCATCTCTGATCTCTCCCCATTATCTAAAATATTGGAAAAGTGCATACACATACAAGTGTTAAAACATATTTCCGATAATAACCTCCTGGCACCTACCCAACATGGTGTGCAACCAGCACATAGCACTGCCACTGCACTACTATCCTTCACAGATACCATGAATAAAGCTATGGACACTGGTCAACTAACATCAGTAATACTACTAGACCTTTTTAAGGCCTTCAATACAATGTCACACTATAAATGTCTGCAGCAGTTATCATCCCTAGGCTGTTCTCAACCTACCCAAAATGGTTCTTCAGTTATTTAACCACTAGACAAAAATATGTCAGATGGAAAAGTAGTCTGTCAAAATATCAATTTAATAGAACTGGAGTCCCTCGGGGATCCATTCTTGGACCCTTGCTTTTCAACATTTGTATTAGCAACCTTCATACTTCCTCCTTTCAAAGTACACTTATTAAGTACACTGATGACTCCACTATTATCTCCTCCTCCAGCAACTTTCAACATCTCCTAAAAATTACGCAAGCTGCCTTCACCTCTACTGAAACCTGGTTAGCTAAAACACAATTACTACTTAATCCTAAAAAAACTAAAATTATATTATTCTCACCTAAATCTGTATTACAGGATTTCAAAATATATTCACAAAATAACACAAGAATTGAAATTGTAACTCAGGCTAAGCTATTTGGTATCATTATCATAGGAGATCATAGGAGATTACTAGTCTATCGACCCGGACATAATTTTAAGCTTAGCCATTTCAACCCAATGTAATACCATAGAGGTGCTAGACAATACACAAGATTGCATTTAGTGAATACTACCCATGTCCAGGAGGGTATTGGGCACTATCTCTGCTAAGAATTTATGGTGCCCCATCCACTCATCCAGGTTCCTCTTGAACAGTGTCATAGAGGTGCTCTATTTCACATGAATTAGTTACCTGTTCCAAAGATGTGGCAGTCAATTTGAGATAAATCTGTCCCTCCAACATGTACTATTTAAGTCGCAAGCCATATTTAGGTCCCTGCAATGGGCAGCCCTAATCCCATTTAATTTACGTTTATGCAGCAAATTCATTAGGTTTGGGTCTAGGATTGCTCTGTAGGCCAGGCATGTCTCCCCTAAGAAGTCTATATGATACAGAGTATAGTGACAGGGACTTTAGTCTGTCCATGTAAGAAACATGCTGGAGCCCCTTAATCTTCTTTGTTAGAATCCTCTGCGGTCTCTAATTGCTGCAGGTGCTTAGTACAGTACATGCCAAATGGGGCGTTATATTCAATTATGGGGTGGATAAGTGCTGAGTATAGTGGGGTTATAACTTCTTTTGATCTCTAGGCGATGCCTTTACTAATCAAGCATGCTATGTGTAAAGCTTTCTTTATTACAGTAGACACGTGGTCGTTCATAGGTTCATAGGTAGGTACTAGGCTATCGGCCCTGGGGCCTATACAAGCCCAGCCAAAAAGGTACCCTGGCTTTTGCCACCCAACAAAATTATTTTCCTGTGCCACTGTCGAGCAGAGCCACAGAGGTGATCCCTGGGGTGAATTTCCTATTTCCCATCCAGTTTTCAAGATTTTTCTTGAAGAGTGCTAATGAGGAGCTTTGTTTGATATAGATAGGTAGTTTATTGCAGAGTATGGGAAGTCTCTGGGACAGGAATCTATCCCTCTGGCATGTTCTGTTTATTGTGGTGACAAGGTTTAGGTCCCTAGAGCGTGTAGCTAGGAGGGATTGGGATTTCTTTAAGTGGAGCATGTCCAACAGCTCTAGGTTTGACATAGCTTTGTATGTTAGGCAGAGATCACCTCTGAGTAAGCGATATGCGATGGAGTAAAGCTAGAGTTTTTTGAGACGGTCTGCATAAGGCATCTGTTTGATGCTGGTAATTCTCTTTGTGAGGTATTTCTGCGGCCTTTCCAGTTGTTGTAGATGTTTTGTGAGGTACATACCAAAAGGGGCATTGTACTCTATATTGGGTCTAATGAGTGATGAGTAGAGAGGAACAATGACCTCTTTTTTCTGGATGAGAAACCTTTTGTGATGAGGTGTGCCATGTAGAAGGATTTCCTGACTACTGTGGTGATGTGATTATCAAAGGAGAGACTACTGTCCACCTGTGTCCCAAGGTCTCTTATCACACTTTCGGTGTTAAGTATACTACCGCCTATGTTGTAGTTCATGGGTACAGAGTTTTTACCAAAGGGGATGACAATGCACTTTTTGGCATTGAGCATGAGGCCATGGCTTTGACACCAGGCATCTGTCTCAGTGAGGCCCTTTTGTAGGATGTCCACATCATTAGGAGTTTTGATTATGACTCCTAGTTTGCAGTCATCTGCGAACTTCGTTAGCCAAAGACCTTCTGTGTTAGCCTGTACTTCAGAGAAGTAGATAGCAAACAGGAGAGGACCCTGGACTGAACCCTGTGGTACTCCACTTGTCACTGGTCTGACGTCGGATTTGGAGTCTGCTACTTTCACAGTGTGGGTTCTGGTCAGTGAGCCAGTTGGCAACCATCTTGTGACATAGGGATTTATACCTAGTTTAGTGAGTTTATCTATAATTACAGAGTGGGGGATGGTGTCAAAAGCCTTGGCAAGATCTAGATAGGCTGTGCGAACCACCTAACTCTTGTCTACGGCTTTGGTGACTGCTTCAAAGAAGTCTATCAAGTTTAGGAGACATGATCTGCCTTTTACAAACCCGAACTGGGTGGGGTCCAGAGTTTGGAGATTACCAATGTCTTTGTTTATAAGTTCCATGATGATACGTTCCATGGTCTTGCAGACCAGGCTCGTCAGGCTAATGGGGCAGTAGTTCCCAGGGTCTGTAATGGCTTCCCCCTTGTGGAGTTGGATAACCATCACTGTGTACCATTCAGCAGGCACAAAGCCTGAGGTGAGGCTATGCTGGAACATGGTACTTAGGTGGGGTGCCAGTTCATTCTGTAGTTCATGTAGAACGCAGCCTGGGATGTTGTCTGGTCCCATGGATGCTGTGTTCTTGGCTTTGGAGAGTGTGTTTTTTACCTGTGCAGCCGTGATTACAGGAGCTTTGCATTCTTCCAGTAAAGAGATGGACTCTTTAGGGGGTGAGAGGGGGGTAAAGTTAGCACTGAACCTATCTGCCAGGATGTTGGCAATATCAGTTGGGTCTGTATATTTATTGCCATTGTGCTGTAACTCAGAGCAGATCTGAGTGTTGCCATTGAGATTCTTGACATAGCTATAGAATGCTTTGTGGTTGTCTTTAGAATCAGTGGCGATTTTGTTTTCATAACTAGCTTTGGAGGATTTTATCAGGGATCACAGCTTCTTACTGAGGCTGGCCAGGGAGCTCCTCCACTCATGGGATTTTACTCTCTTTTGCAACAGTTTCTTCTTTCTGTTGTACAGTTTGTTTATGGCAGGGGACCACCAGATTGGCTTCCTTTTTTTGCAGGATAGCATCTTGGTTCTGTTTGGGATAGCACGATCCATGCACTCATATAAGTGCTCATAAAGTGCAATTGTGTAGGATTCAGTAGTCGTAACTGTATTGTCCATCTGCATGGATGTCATGAAGTTCACCACTTCTGTCTTAAGAAGCATGAAGTTGGTTTTGGAGAAATTTTTTACCATGGTTTCCTTAATGGGGGGTGGGGGCAGGATGTGGTTATCTATTGTAATTAGCTTATGTTCAGATCGGACCAATGAGGCACTGACTTCAGGCGTGGAACACCGGTCACTCATGTTGGTAATGACTAGATCTAGGATATTGTTGCCCCTGGTGGGGGTGTGGATAAGTTGATCCAGGGCATTGGAGTTTATGAATTCCAGAAAGCGTTGAGCAAAGGAGTTGGTACATGAGTAGTTTTCCCAGTTAATGGTGGGGTAGTTGAAATCACCCAATATTAGGGTGTTTGGTTGAACCCTAATATTTTCCAGTACATCAAGAAAAGAGGAGTGGGAATCCTGGGGCATGGTGGGTGATCTGTAGCAAGCTACAATTTGGATTGCAGTTTTGCCCAGAGTTAGTTGCACTTGGATAACCTCAGCTGCATTATGCTGAGCAACTTTAAGCTGGTTGAAGTTAAGATCATAGTCAACCTATGATCTCAGGTCCCTTACCACTTCATGGGTACTTAAGGTATTGCTGTTCAGTTAATAGTGTAAATGGCCATTGCTTATGCCAAAGGGAATGATGATGCATTTGTTTGCATTCAGTTTGAGACCATGACAAATACATCAGTTGGTGATCTGAGTGAGACTCTCCAGGAGTATACTGACATCATTGGGGGATTCAATGATTGCACCTAGTTTGCAGTTGTCTGCCTACTTGTTTAGCCACAACCCCTTAGTTTTGACCTAAATTTCTAAGAGGTATATACCAAACATTAGGAGGTCCAGCACTGACCCTTGTGGTACCCTGCTGGTAACAGGTTTGCTGGTTGATGTGGAGTCACCCACTTAGATAGTGTGTGTCCAGGTTGTGAGTCAACTGGCAAACTATCTTACAATGAAGAGGCTTATATTCAGTTTGCTAGGTTTATTGGTAATCCCTGAATGTGGCATTGTGTCAAATGCCTTTGCTAAGTTAAGGTATTCTGTGTGCAGAGATTTGCCCTCATCAATGGTCTTGGTCACACTTTCAAAGAAATCCACCAGATTTACCAGGCAGGATCTGCCATTCACGAAGCTGAGTTGGGTCCATCCAAGATTTGGCGGTCACCTATGTCTGTATTTATGAGGTCCATAAAAACACATTCCATGGCCATACAGATGAGGCTGGTCAAGCTTATAGGTTCATAGGTAGGTTCATAGTTAGGTACTAGGCTATCGGCACAAGGGCCTGCGTAAGCCTATCCAACAAGGTTCCCTGGCTTACGCCACCCAAGAAAGTTATTTTCCTGTGCCACTGTCAAGCAAAGACACAGAAGTGATCCCTGTGGTGTATTTCCTATAGGTTCATAGGTAGGTAATTCCCTGGGTCTGTTGTTAAGCCACCTTTGTGGAGTGGAATACCTGTAATTGTTCTCCGTTCTGCAGGAACACAGTCTGCGGTTAGGCTATAATTGAAAAGGGTTCTTAGTGGTGATGCTAGTTCATGTTTTAGCCTATTTAGAAGATAGCCGGGGATGTCATCTGGTCCCATATAAGCTGTGTTTTGGCTTAGGCTGGGCTTTGAGGGCCTGCTCCTCAGATATGTAGGGAGGGGGGAGTTGCAGGAGGGTTTGTTGTAAGTTAGGAGGGGATACAGGAGTGAAATTTTGCCAAACCTATCCACTAGTGGATTCCTATTTCTGTGGGGTCAGTGTGTGTGATACCATTGGCCACTAGTTCTGCACATGCTTGGATCCTACCCTTTAGGTTCCATATGTAGCTATAGAAGGCCTTATTGTTATCCTTGGCACTACTTGCTAGGTTTCTCTCAAAGTAACACTTGGAGGATTTGACAAGTTCTGTTATGTGCCTAATGAGGTTTAGGAGGAGATAAACTCATATTCAAACAACATATACTTAGTACTATTATAAAAAACTCACTCAGAGCTAGGCAAACTCTACAGACACAAACAGTTTATAGGTAACCCTGCAAAAAAAAAAAAAAACTTACCAATACCTTCCTGCTTCCTTCCCTCCTGTATGGTGCCCCAATTCTCATTAACCTCCATATGTCCCTAAAAAACAAGCTTCAATCATGCTACTATAAAACAGCCAAATTTGCAATTGGTACACCTTATTGTATGCACCACTGTCGTGTCCCCAATTAACTAAATTGGCTAGAATTCCCCCACTATCTTAACTTTGTACAGCTATCTCTTGCTCATAAAATAATTTACAAACCAAGCTGCCACCCCACATTAAAACCTATTTTCCAGCCTTACACCCCTTACTGAAATCTCTGATCCACAAATAAACAGCTCCTAAATATATACAAACCTACGAAATGAGCTGGACACTCCTATGCCACTGAAAGAGTATGACATGCCCTACCTCCAAATATCAGTACCTTAGATTCCTTTAAGTCTTACAAAAGTACACTTAAAAACTCACTTTTTGAACTCTCACATATGTCCTTGCTCTATAACCTAAGACTACCATACATCTATCTTCTTTGACTTGCACTCACCCTTCCATATTTTACCTCATAATCAACTATTTCCCTGTCCTATCATCTGGAATTTTTGTACTTCTTTAATTCTCTCTAGTACTGCTCTATCTTTCTCCTGAACTACTTCAAGTACAACTGCTTATCTTTTTTATAATACCTGCTTCTTATTGTCATATCGCTCACTGCATTGTATCTCATATACCCTCTGAATTCCTATCACTTTCCTATGTTCTCTCAATAGCTATCTGCATTTACCTCCTTCCTTCACTTCCTCTCCTTTGAAAATCCCTTATTTCTGCTACTATCTATATATAATCTTTTTCTCTCCCTTATGTCTTACTCTCATTACTTAACTTGTGTCTTACTCTTATTACTACTTAACTTGTGACTTACTTTCATCATTACTTAACTTGTGTCTTACTCTCATCATTACTTAACTTGTGTCTTACTATTATTACTTAACTTGTGACTTACTCTCATCATTACTTAACTTGTGTCTTACTCTCATCATTACTTAACTTGTGTCTTACTCTTATTATTACTTAACTTGTGTTTTACTCTTATTACTTAACTTGTGTCTTACTCTCAGTATTACTTAACTTGTGACTTACTCTCATCATTACTTAACTTGTGTCTTACTCTTATTATTACTTAACTTGTGACTTACTCTCATCATTACTTAACTTGTGTCTTACTCTTATTATTACTTAACTTGTGTCTTACTCTCAGTATTACTTAACTTGTGACTTACTCTCATCATTACTTAACTTGTGTCTTACTCTCATCATTACTTAACTTGTGTCTAACTCTCATCATTACTTAACTTGTGCTTTACTCTTATTATTACTTAACTTGTGTCTTACTCTCAGTGATACTTAACTTGTGTCTTATTCTCTTCATTACTTAACTTGTAATCCACAATAAGGTATAACAGCGAGACAACCAGGCACTCCGTTATCTTTTTCAACCATAGAAATGTGTATTCAAGTAAAAAACACATCAGCAGTTGTGTTTTTTACTTGAATAAATACAAATTTTTATGGTTGAAAAAGATAATGGAGTGCCTGGTTGTCTCGCTGTTATACCTTATTGTGGATTACTGATTTTATTGACTTTCGGCAATGGGACATTTACCCTGTGGAGTACTATTTGTTATTTTGTCTTATTACATAACTTGTGTTTTACTCTTATTATTACTTGTGTCGTACTCTCATTACTACTTGTGTCTTACTCTTATTATTACTTACCTTGTCTTACTCTCATCATTACTTAACTTGTGTCTCACTCTTATTATTACTTAACATGTGTCTTACTCTCAATATTACTTAACTTGCGTCTTACTGTCATTATTACTTAACATGTGTCTTACTCTAAATATTACTTAACTTGTGTCTTACTGTCATTATTACTTAACTTATGTCTTACACTTATCATTACTTACATTGTTCATAGGTTCATAGGCGTTTACTAGGCTAACGACTACAAGGGCTTTTTTAAGCTTAGCCATGCATCCCAAATCTCTGGCAAGTTCTGATACCCTTGATAAGTGTAAGCATGGGCCTGGGAGATGAAGCATTTACAGGTTGCCTGTGTCCATTAGAGACACAGGTGCCAAGTCAGGGATGAATTTGTGGTTTCCCATACAATTGTCCAAGTTGCACTTGAATTGGGTTAGGGAGGAACTCTGCTTCACATGGATGGGGAGCCTGTTCCATAGACGGGATAATCTCTGAGATACATACCTATCTCTCCAGCAGGTCCTATTTATATCACAGGCAAGGTTTATGTCTTTAGAACAGGTAATTCTGGTGCTGTTTGTTTTGTGGATATGCAAGAGGTCCATCAGAGTGGGGTCTGACAATGCCCTGTATGCCCGGCATAGAGATCCACACATAAGCCTGTAGGAGACAGAATACAGGGATAGGGCCTTGAGGTGGTCTGCATAGGACATATTAATTATGCTCTGTATTCTTTTAGTAAAGAACCTTGTGGACGTTCCAATTGTTGGATATGCCTGGTTAGGTACATACCAAAGGGGGCATTGTACTCAATGATAGGTCTGATGAATGCCAAATACAGTGGAACAATGACTTCCTTGGACTTAGATGCCATACTTTTGTTTATAAGTTGCACAACATAGAGAGATTTTCACAGCACTGTAGACACATGATGATCAAAGGCTAGATTACTATCTATGTGTGTCCCTAAGTCCCTGACTACTGTGTCAACTCTAAGGAGTGTGTTGTCAGTATGATAGTTACCAGGGATGGATGACTTCCAAAAGGATACTATTATGTATTTATTGGCATATAGTTTTAGTCCATGGCTCTGGCACCAGTTTTTTGCCTGTGTCAGCCCCTCCTGGAGAACATTTGTGTCAGTGTGAGATTCAGAAACTCAATGATATGGAGAACAAATGGATTATTAGGTTAGGGGGTCTTTTTAGACCAGGATTGAATACATTAGAACCAACTTATTAAGTTTAAAAATATATTTCCATTTCCAATTTATTTGGAATGCTAATAACCATGCTATATGTATTATTATAATATTTATCATGGGTGGTAATATTAATATTAAAGAATATATTCCAGCCATGTATGTATTGTTAGTGGAAATGCATTTATAATGGCAGGTTATTTGCTTGGCGTTACATTTGTTATACAACACAATTTGTTTGGAGTAAATGTTTTATATCTGCCAGATTTTCTGGATGGGATACATTTATATTTATTTTTGTTTAAAATTTGTATTAGTTTCCAGAACATGTGTTGTGTATTGTGAAGACATTCAATTTTTCACAATTGGGCTATATCTCTTTAAGAGAGGGACTATAAATATGTTTCAAAATGGTGGAATTTTGTCATTTACTTTTATGTATATTTGGCATTGAGAAAGGCTAACATTAGCCGAAACCGGTTTGCTTATTCAGCATAGTTTTTACTACTGCTGATATATTTATTGATTGAAGCAATAAATCATCATTTTACATCCTACATGTGCTGGTCCGTTTTGGTTTTCAGTGTGAGATTCAGTGACAGTTCCTAATTTGCAATCATCTGCAAATTTAGTCAGCCAGAGACCACTGACATTGGCCTTGACTTTGGAGAAGTAAATGCTAAAAAGGAGAGGTCCAAGGACTCTTCCCTGAGGGACTTCACTTGTGAGTAGCCTCTTTGTAAAGGTGGACTCCCCAATTCTAACCTCCTGGGTCTGTCTGTGAGCCAGTTGGCTATCCACTGGGTGACATACGGGTTTGTACCTAACCTCTTGAGTTTGTCAACAATGCCTGAGTGGAGTATTGTGTCAAATGCGTTGGCCAAGTCAATGATTTTGCACTCGTCCATTGCTTTGGTGATCTTCTCAAAGAATTCCAACTGGTTGAGTACCCATGATCTGCCCTTGACAAAACCAAACTGGGTTGGGTTTAGTGTCTGGAGGTTTACTATATCTCTGTTGATCATCTCCATGATAATTCTTTATATGACTTTACATATAAGACTAGTGAGACTTATGGGTCTATAGTTTCCAGGGTCTGTGGATGGCCCTCCTTTGTGCAGAGGGATGACTGTTGCCTTTCTCCAATCATGAGGCATGAAGCTTGTTTGGAGGCTACAGGTAAATAGTAATTCCAAAGGCCCTGTATGTCATGTTTTATGCTATTTAGAAGGCATCTTGTCATTGTCTGGTCCCATTGATGCAGTGTTCTTGGTCTTAGAGAGAGCATTAAGGACCTCTTCCCTAGTGATTGTAGGGGGAGTTATATTTGGTGATGATTCCTGAGGTAAGGTTGAGGGGGAGAGAGGAGTGAAGTTGGAGCTGAATTTATCAGCCAGGAGATTTGCTATGTCTTCTGGCACAGTATAGGTGGCTCCATTTACAATGAGCTCTGCATACAATTGTGGATTGCCTTTGAAGTTGTGGACATAGCTAAAGAATGCTTTGTGGATGTCCTTGGACTGGGAGAACAAACGTACCTCAAATTTGGCTTTGGTAAACTTTATTTGTCCTCTGAGTTGTTTGTTTAGTTTGATGAGAGTGCTTTTATCCTGCTGGGTGCTATACCTCCTAATTTTTGCCATAATTTTCTTCCTCCTGTTATACAGATGATTGATTTTGTGATTCCACCAGGGTGGCTTGTTTTTTGAGTTAGTTCTGTACTTTTTCATGGTGGGTACAGCTGCCTCTATGCAGCTATTAACATTCTTGTACTGTGAACAGTTCTGCATAGGCAGAAGTGTTCTCAGGGCTTATGGGGGCTTGAAATGTTGCCAGGTTCTCACTTAATAGCAGGAGGTTAGCCTTAGAATAGTTCCTGAATATTCCAGGTTTAGCTGGGGGCCAGGTTTTATTTTTACTTCAAAGGAGACCATTTTGTGGTCTGACCTTACCAAGGAAGGCATTACAGTAGGGGATGTGCAGCAGTTTCCCATATTAGTGAGGACCAGATCCAGTATGGTTGCACCCCTGGTTGGTGTATTGACTATCTGGTCCAGGGAGTTTGTGTTTATAAAATCCAGGAATCTCTGTACATTTGGTGTCATATAGGATTCCCAGTTAATAGTGGGATAATTAATGTCACCCATGAATATGGTGTTGGGTTGGATGGTTAGTGTTTCTAATAAGTTTAAATACATGGTATGAATTTCCTGAGTCTTAGAGGGGGACCTATAGCTTGCAAGGAAGTGGTATTGGATTTTACCAATGATGATTTGAACATGGAGCAGCTCAAGTGCATTGTCCTGTTTGACCAGCCTTGAAGTATATTTATTTTTGATGTAAATAGAGACACCTTGCTGGCCTAAATGTGTGGACTTGCACTGTTGGAGTGCTTTCCACCACTTTAAACCATATCTCAGTGACCACACAAACATCAGCATTCTCTGTAGTAAAGAGAACTTCTATGGAGTGGATTTTTTTTGTTTATGTTCCTAGCATTGAGCAGTAATACCTTTAGCTTTTCTTGGTTTTGATTTGCTATGTTGAAAGAACTTTCAGTTTGGCATTGCCTAAAAAAGGCACTATGGGGGAAGACAATCTTTTAGATAATATTCGAAAGACTAGAGGGGAGAGGTACAGTCCATCCCTGGGAAAGCAGCGTGGTCTGTTGACCATCTCCTTCCATGCTGACAAATATTGCACCCACTTAGAATGCCAGCAGAAAATAAAGCAATTATTAAAGTCAATCATCTTTTGTTCATGTTGTGGCATCAGGCTTGGAGAAGGTAAAATGCTGTTCAGTCCTAGGTTCATACCAGCCTGACACACATATTCTGAGAGCTCCATGATGTCTCTCTTCATACAGTCTACAGTAGGAAGGCACATCTCAGGTCATTTACTCCTACATGGAAGTGTCTTACTCTCATTATTACATAGCTTGTGTCTTACTCTTATTATTACTTAACTTGCCTCTTACTCTCATTATTACTTGTCTCTTACTCTCATTATTACTTAGCTTGTGTCTTACTCTCATTATTACTTAACTTGTGTCTTACTCTCATTATTACTTAACTTGTCTCTTACTCTCATTATTACTTAGCTTGTGTCTTACTCTCATTATTACTTAGCTTGTGTCTTACTCTCATTATTACTTAACTTGTGTCTTACTCTCATTATTACTTAGCTTGTGCCTTACTCTCATTATTACTTAACTTGTCTCTTACTCTCATTATTACTTAACTTATATCTTACTCTTATTATTACTTAACTTGTGTCTCACTCTTATTATTACTTAACTTGTATCTTACTCTCATTATTACTTAACTTGTGTCTTACTCTTATTATTACTTAACTTGTCTCTTACTCTCATTATTACTTAACTTGTGTCTTATTCTTATTATTACTTAACTTGTGTCTTACTCTCATCATTACTTAACTAGTACCGTTACACACACAAAGCAAACTAACATATTTTATTGCTTTTACTGAACTGTATCTACTCCGTCAGTTATGCTCATCTCAAAACTAAACTTTTAGACTAAATGTTTATAATATACTGTAAATGTTATCTGTCCTTATGACAAATTGTATTATGTCCAGAGATGCTTGTATGCTTATGTTAACTGTAAAAACTAATAATATATGAATGTGTACTAGTAATCTATATAACATTTAGCTAAAACTGTTAAATCCTTTATGTCTGTATTGTTTCTAGAGCTTTTCTGTTCAGGCCTCTGCTGAAAATGGATTCTTGGCCCAGTAGGACTTTCCCGGTCACCAAATGTCAATGAATACATACATACATACATACATAAATGAATAAATAAGTGATGATCTGCTTGTTTTAAAGAAGTTATACCCACTTATATGGATTGTGTGGTCGGAGGTAGTATCATGGTTATTTTGGCTTTGGAGAGGGTTCTTCGGTTTGTTAACTTTAGGCTAGTTAGGCAACTGGATGCTTTGGTTATTTATATGACAGGGCATTAGGATGTCAATAACAGGGATCCAGTTTGGCTCAGAGAGGATGTAGTATACCTGAATGATTTTGGTCGGACCTCTTTAACGTACACTTAAGTAGTCTGTGTCAGGCTGGTTGGCAGAGAAGAAGGGCAGGTTTGTCTTTCTTCTGTTCCCCTCTAGTGTTGGATGTTTAATTTAATGAGTTGAGGAATGAAAGTGAGTGATGGGACACTGCTTGATAAGTAAAAGTAAATGAGTGGAAGTGATGATGCTGCTTATTTGGTTAGGGTGAGCGAAGATACACTGCCCTAGTAAATGTTTATACGGATGTTCATGCTGTGCTCAATAAATGAAAATATTGTTCAATAAAGTTATGTTTATGGAAGTTTAATCAAGGTCATCAACATAACCTATCAACTGTCCCAAATTACTCCTTTTTTACCGAGTTTTGGAGTCCAAATAATGGAGTGCCACAATTCCCGAGTGGCACCCCTTCATTTCCGATTTTCCTCCCTTTAGTTTTTCTCTTTGTGTTTCTATTTTTCGCGCTTTGAGCTAATGTCATCGGGCACGCGATGACATCAGCTCATTAGGGCTACCAGCCTGTCGGAATCGAGCTTGCGGTGTATTTCCGGGTGGTTTGCGAGCTGGAAGAATGTATTTTATTTATGGGTGGTTTGCGAGCGGGAAGGATGTTTTTGAAATGGCATTTTATTTAGAAGGTTCCAAAGAATGGAAAGGAATTATTTTATTTAGAAGGCTGGATAAACGGAAAGGTAAGGATTTATCGCTCAAACTTTATGACTGATCAAAATGTAATGCCTTTCTGTAGGGAGGAGGTGCTGGAATTGGTGAATTTACATTCATTTTTGTGCAGAGGATACTAGTAACAAGTTTCATAGTGGCTGAAGGTGTTGTATCATAGCGCAGTTTCTGAATAATCTGTCTATAGTCGGGTCGTGGATTGCCACTCCCACTTGTTTTGACTTTCCTGAAGCTATTACTAAGTTATTAAGTCTGCATCAGTATCTACTGCACTGCACATGGCATCTGAGCCATATTTGCAATAGCTCCTGTTTGACTGTGCTCCTGCAGAACATGCCAGGTGGTTACTAGAAGCAGGAAAACTCTAACTGATATGATGCTTTCGAGAAATTTGTGTAAAGGTAAACTTAAATTGTTACATAGGAAATATACTGTTGGAACCAGTCTTTAGGGCCGATGCCTCACCTCTGCCCATTTCTACTCCTGCTTATCTGCTTAGCTCTGAACTATAAATCTTTGAACATGTTGTTGTCTGTGTAAACATTGTATATTGAATTTACCTACAGGATGCTGACCTACCTGTAAAGGTCACTCTCTTATTTCTGAGGCACAACTTCACATGTTCAGCATTTACATTTTACTGTTTTCTCTTATGTTATTATTTTGCCTTTATGCACAGCAGAATTAGTAAAATGGGGGGGATGACATTGTCTGGAACGGTGGTCTTTGGGCCACTAGATAATATTTAGCTCTGTTAGCAGCAACAATGAGAGGGCTACTGTTATGATTACAATAAAAAACTCTCAAAATATTTTTTTATCTTTAGTAATTTCAGCCATGTAGGTGAAAGTGGTCCACTGACCTGCACTGGCTTCCTCTTACCACTTATAATATGCAGGGCAATAACCCTGAATCTGCTATCAGCTAATAATTATCACTAATTCAGTAATGCCTTGGCATATATTGGTTTCCTCATTTTATTTATTCACCTACTGTAGTCTACACCAGTGAGACCAAACCTGATGCACTGATTGCCTGTTAACTAACTATTCAGGTTAAATAAAATACATGGTGGTTAGTCCCAGCGCTTTCACTTATCATCCCCTAGTTATGTTTTAATACTTTAATAAATGAATCCAGTATTGCCCTTGAATAACTTAACATTCCTCTATAACTGAGAAAACTATATTTAGTAACTTTAATACCACTCACATAGCCCGTGGTTTACTGTAAACATGTGAACTTGAACAACAGGCTGACCAGCTCTTAAGGGCCATGTATATCATCTGCATACCTCTCAGTTATCTAGATTTTTGCAGAATGCCCATATTTTTGTCTAATATTTTTGGTTTTTTGAAGTCACAGCAAGCCACGGTGGTGCAGCAGTAGCATTGTTGCCTCACAGCAAGAGGTTCTCCCATTCGATTCTCAGCTGGAGCACCTTCTTTGTGGAGTCTGCATGTACTTCCTGCGGTTAATTGTGTTCGAAAGACATGCGTAGAATGGGCATGCCTTCGTTGAAGGTTGGATGTTGAGCTGGCACCTCGGCATCGTAAAAATCTACTGCCAGTCATTAGCGGACCGGAGTTCCGCTGTGGCGACCACTAACCGGGAAAAGCCGAAAGAAGAAGAAGAACAACAACATTAAGTAATGATATACATTTGAATTTCAGACATGTTATCCTTCAGAAAACACATGCTAACACAAAACCTGCAATTCTAACAAGTGTCTAAGTTTATATAAGCAATATTTAAATTATGTAACTATTTTTAGTGCCTTTGGCCCCCATTATTTTAGGCTCTGTCAAGATTTCTTGCACTAACAGGTTGAAAGGTATAATCATCTCTCAGGGTAAACAGGGCTATCTATTTAAGAAGTAGACTTGAGGTGAAAGCTGCAAGGAAATATACATAAGGAAATTTCCTGTTTGTTAAAGAGAGGCAGTGTACTATGGAAGTGTGTGAAAATACTCACTTATAGTCTAAACAGGTGGAATTCCACTTCTCTGGACCCTTGAAGCAGTCTCTCTGGTTAAGTAAGAAGGTAACTGATGGAGAAAAAACATTGTATCCAATCTGCAAGAAAAAGTAACTTTGGATAATCTGCCTTGATTTTAATGACAGGCAGGGAATTTCATAGGTTCATAGGTAAATATTAGACTAATAGTCTGCAGGAAATGTTAGAAGCCTAGCCAATAACCAGTGGTTAGAATCAAATGCTGTACTTTGTATATGTGAGGTAAAGACATTAACATTATATCAATCCCACCCCCCATTTGTAGGAGCCTCTCAGTATTTCTACTGTTACTACAATAACTGCAGTAGCATGCCACAAAATTACTGAATCTCTTTGCTTGAAAGTTCTTGTCATTGTAGAAATAGGTCTTGGGTTTATCCTCATCTACCGTGCCTCAGCTGTTTGAGCATTACTTTCCTTCAATTCATGTTAGATACATGATGAAAAATAAATAGGCAATTATTCGACAATTGCTAAGCAGTTGTGCATTAAGATTCATGCTGTCGGTCCAAAGTTTAAATTAAAATCTTGAGACCTGGCTAAACTTCTAGTTCAAATATTTAATCCTTTATTGTTTATTTCTTCTGAACCATTTGGGAGCAAGAACAATGTGTTTATTTTTATATCTGACAGTAGAAATTTCTGACATTTCAGACCCTTCACCATTCATCTGTTTCTGTTCAAGCCATTGGAAAAAACATATTTATTCTCTGGACACTGATCACATTGACTATGTTCTTTTGTTACTCTGGCAACATAGACTTCGGGCAAACTTTAACATCACAACAACCCTTCCTTTGATTTCCAGTGAAAGCTTTTTATTCATCTGCTAACCAGGTAAATTAACTAGGCACAAGCCCAAGCCTGTTTCCAGGGTTAACCCTTGAAGCAGTCTGTCTGGTTAAGTAACTAGCTCGAAGACACAGATTTTGACAATATAGATATCAACTTCTAATTATGGCTACCATTCCAAAAAAAAATATTTCAGATTCTGCTGATGTGATCTTTTACTCCCTTGTAATGTATAAGTGTGGCTCCACTCTTCTTTGGAGGGAGTTTTTTTTTTATCTTTCTTTTCTGAGTTCTTTTCTGTCAGAGTGACAATTATCAGGGATTGATGACAGTATGTTCCCTCACCTAAATAGGTTCAAACACTGGTGGTTCTCAGGGTTCTGCCATTGGCTCTCCTGTGCTCAAGCAAATAGTGGCATGCTATTATACGCTGGTGTTAGTAATACACTCCAGAAATGCAATATTACAGTGACACGGGAATGCTGCACTCTTAAAGTATCTCTAGTAAACTCATCTTTGACTTGACCAATATCTAACACTTCTTCATATAAATGGCATGAAGGTCACTTGCTCAAAAAATCAAGTTTGTGCTGTTTGGATCCAGACAGTATTTAGAAATGTCACTTGACACTGTGTCGACTATAATGACTGCTGGTAGGGTGTCTGAGAATGTGAATCAGTAAAAAGCATTTTACCAGACTCATAAAAGGATTCTGTACACCAAGCTCCAGCACAACTTAATTTATGTAACAAAATTAAAGTTTGTCTCTTCACATAAGTCAGGCTTTTATTTCCTCAAATAATTCAGACTAGCTAAAAGGATCTCTCTACCTTTAACTCACATTTCTTACTGTGGTCACATTGTTTTTTTTTTTATGTACCTACCTAGCCACTGTAGAGCACTGTCTCTCCTTCCTTCCCTCACATTGACTATTTGAAGCTCCATTACTGCTACCTGCTGAAGGAAACACATCTTCGCTCACTCTCTCAGTGATGTGTGAAATGTACAGTGACAGCATGTACTCATAGCTTCATGCTCCACTGCGTAATACCTAGTATTTCCACTAAGTGTCACTTCTGTATCATGTCAGACCCATGTCCCATTCTCCTGGATGGGTGAGCTGGCCATGGCCATTCACTCCCGTTGCCACTGGCCAATTCCGTCAGGCATTCAAGTGTGTGCATGTAATAATGGCAGTCCTCCTGCAAGGCAGCTGGTTTCTTTTCTTTTTAAAAGGCCACACCTGCATACACCCAGTTCTGAGCAGATAGTTCTGTCCTTCCCTACAGTCATTAATCTCTTACACCCAGGGCTATTTATGTGGGTCTATATTATATTATCAACAGCAGAAAATGTTGACTGAATTGTCCAACATGAAAATGTTGAACTACAAGAATAGCGAACGGCCAAATCACTGATTTCTTTCCAATGGAAAGAAATCAGTTGGCCAAACACCAACGCCACACAGAAACAAATATATTTAAGTCTGTGTGAAGCCCCACACCCCCCAATGTGGGGGGCTGTGCCCCCCCCACACCCCCCCAACTAAATATTCTAACTCTGAGACCTCAAAAAAGTCAGGAAAAGGGCAGGTGTAAGAGAACGGCCAACCAATTTCTTTCCATTGGAAAGAAATCGGTGATATGGCCGTTCACTAATCTTGTAGTTCGACATTTTCAGGTCGAACAATTCAGAGTTGACATTTTCAGCTGCTGACAATATAGTATAGACCCATTTATGCATCCATGTACTGACATGGTACAAGGCAAAACCAGTTCAGTATCACACAGCACTACCAGAGAATTCCAATGTCTCTGCTTTGTAAACTGTAATGGGCCTTTTAATTCCATCATAAGCCTTTGCTAATGGCTGTGCTGCAATTTGCTTAGGACAGATTTCATGCCATATTTGCAGTGACCACTAACCTTGTTTTGAACCATTGCCTTTCACGCTTTTTGCATAGCAGTCAGTATTTACTGTATGTAATGTTTCAGTGTGTGTGTGTGTGTGTGTGTGTGTGTGTGTGTGTGTGTGTGTGTGTGTGTGTGTGTGTGTGTGTGTGTGTGTGCTTCTGCACAACCACATCAAATGTCCAAAGTGTTGTTTTCTTTTAATTATTCCTTTAATTATTGAAATATGACATTTATCAAGACAGACCATACTCATTGCCAATGCAAAGTGCTGAACTTCAGATTTTGTGCCTAAATAAATACTCTCACTTGTAAAATACTTGTCATTTCTGTTGTTTCATATCATATTAAAATGTTTCAGATACAAAAATAATTATTTTATGAAACTATTTCAGGAAACAAAAATATACTTTATCCTAAAATATTTACTGTTTTTTCTCTACGTATCATTTCCCAGTTAATGACTGTCCTGCATAAAGTATAACCGGTGGTTATCCATGCACATGCACGCACGTGTGTGTGTTTAAGTAGAAATTGTAGTCATAGTACAACTCATAGATAATTGATCTCGACTTGGTGAAATAAAGCAGAACCATCCATAATTTCAAGTGTGATTTGTGAATATATTACATAATGCTATTTATTACTGAGCTATTTATTACTAAGCTATGCATCATCTGGTATTTCTGTAACTTCAATCCACTTCTGATGTCTCAACAATTGCCTGTAAATGAGTTTCACAGACTAAAACTAAAAATAGCAATGTCAAGTGATGTGCAGCACTCTATCAGTAGAGTGATTTCACTCAAATAGCTCATTGCATGTCTCAAGATTACAGAGTTCTGCTCCAGCAGTTCCAGCATGCACTGGAAAATATCACATGAGCAACTGTGCTTGGATAAAAATAAAGCTATTAGGTGGGACAGTCCAAGAGTACCAACACAGAAACTATTAAGGGCTCTGTAACAATGAATTTAGAGCATTGCTGATTTAATTTAAACACTGCACCCCTGGCAGTATGAGTTAGTCAAAATGATAATTACACATTTTCAAAACTTTAATGAAATGATATTGTATAACTGCTTTTTAGTTTAATACTGACTTGGTTTATGTTACAGATTGCCTTTTTTTTACATTAAATTGGTACACTGAGTACCAAAAGTTATTCAAAAGAAAGCTGTTTTAAAACACTTCAGCTATAAGGAAATGTTCTTCCCTCTTAAGCAATGGTGTACAAATTCAAGGTTTGTCTTGTAGCTGTGGAGCGTTCAAGTATATTGAGAATCTTGGTTGTGCTTTTCAAAAATTATTGGAAAAGTAGGTGTATAGCACAATAAGTTTATATCCCTTCACTGTGTAGTTAGAGCATGACAGAGAGTGAACATTCTTTACTTGTCGAGTAATATTAGTGAGTAAAGAAGCCATAAATTTCAGACACTTAACATTAGAATATTTCAGAATGTGAATGACCACAGACTATTTCCACACACTAACTCTAGCATCTAAGTAGCATATCATTACTTTAACAAAAATGCAAGTCGTTCATAGGACTAGATAATTAAAATTGAAAATTGCTCAGCCCATTGGTGAAGGGATAAGGCTTCCACCAATGATGTTGGTAACATAAAGTAGCTGGTAAGGAACCAAAACTCCCTCCACAGGATCATAGGATCATAGGATCATAGGAAGTTACTAGGCTAATGGCCCTAGGGCCCTAACAAGCCTAGCCAAGTTCTATCCTTATTTCCATGTTCAGCACCTATTGCCCCTGTCCAAGAGGGACACAGGTGGAACCCCTGAGGTGAATTTATGGTTACCCATCCAATTGTCCAGATTGCATTTGAAGAGGGCCAATGAGGTGCTCTGCTTGGCATGAAATGAGTCTGTTCCAAAGGTGTGGTAACCTCTAAGAGACAAATCTGTCCCTCGAACAGGTTCTGTTAATGTCATATACCAGGTTAAGGTCTTTAGAGTATGTAACCTGTGTACCATTTGACTTACCGAGATGCATTATTTCTAATACTGCATGATCAGAGATTGTCTTGTATGCAGGGCAGAGATAGCCTCTGAGCAGTCTGTATGAAACAGAATAAAGTGCCAGTGATTTCAGCTGATCCACATGGGACAGATGCTGAAGACCTTGAATTTTCCTTGTGAGGAACCTTTGTGGTGTTGTACTGAATTATTGGCCTGATGAGGGAAATGTGCAGGGAGGTTATAACTTCTTTTTTTCTGGAGGCAATGCCCTTACTTATGAGATGAGCAACATAGACTGCTCTTCTTACCACTGTGAAGCCATGGTGGTCAAAGGTAAGGTTGCTGTTTAAAATTACTGCTTTGCCACCTACGTTTCAGCATTTTCCGGCTTGCTAACGTTGATATCTGTATTAGAAACAGTATTTAGAACACATCTAGAGCCTGTTTACTGCATTTCCTGTGTTGCACTTAATTTAAAATCATTTTTTTTTTAAATCACATCTTACCTGACTCTGGCCTAGCACTCAAGTGTGGGGTCATTTATTGCACTTTTCTGATTATTTTGCGACTTGTGTATCTCTGCTACCTTTAAACTAAAAAAAACTAAAACAAATAAGTCTTGTTTTTTCCCACTTTCTGAAATTTAAGAAAGTTCAGTTACAGATTTGCTGTTCTGAACTGTTTGTAAGTTTCTTGGAGGCCAGTGCTTGCTTGGGCTAAAGGGAAGTCTCTGTGTTCACCAGTGGCAGTGGTTAACACTGAGCAGCCTGCCTGTCCCTGTAGGAGTGGTTACTGCCTAGAAGCTGTAGTTTTATTGGCCATTTTGGGTCAATTCCAAACTCCTTGATCTCTCTCTCTTAAAACCCTGCAGCTCTCTTTTTGCACGGTCTTGCACACAGAGTAGCATCGGCCAGCCGCTTAAACAGGTTTAAACTATTCCCAGCTCCACAAAGTCTGCTCTTCACTTTTTCCCTTAGAACTGCTCTAAATCTCCAAATAAGCACTCTATTTTCATTCTAAAGCCCTGCACTTGCTCGTATAAGTAATCTCATAGGTAAACACTAATAAACTTAAGGACTACATCCTCTTATACTCCTTTTAAGCACTTGCTCCCTATTGGTTCTTTCTGATCAGTCAATAAGTAGTTCCCTATATTATTCAGGCATGTCCAAAGTCAGTTTCGGGTTTATTCTCCAGTCCAGCTGGTGAATCTGGGAATCTTGAGGCAATGTTACAACTGCCTTATGTATACAGACCACCCTCTCCTCCTCCCAACAAGCTGAAATATATGTGAGAGATGCAACTATATAGCCAAACTGGAGGCTAAGCTCTCTCAACCCAGTACTGGCAGCCTGTCAGGAGGAGAAGGTAACCACACACACCACAAATCCAGTCTTACATAGACCTATTGCATCAGCAAACCAAACACATAAACACACAAAACATACTTGGAAGCTCTAAATAAAAATCTGCCTAAGCAGCAGAGACCTCCAAAGCAGACATCCAAGCAACTCCTACCATGAAACAATACCCACGTAGCACATAGCTCACACAGTCAGTGTGCCACACAGTCACAGCCCTTAAGGCTAAACAACACACCTAATACACTTGTAATAGGTGACTCTATTGTCAGACACACTGACGTCCCACTCACCAGGCTGAACAAGGAGAAGGTCACTGTAAGCTGCCTGTAGGGTGCCAGGATCTGCCACATAACACAAGCACTCAGGTCACTCCAAAGCAAGTACAAATATGACTCCGTCATTGTCCATGCTGGTGTGAATGACCTGAGACGTATCTCCCTGGACTACATGAAAAAAGACATAGAGGAGCTCTTTGATCATGTAGCCCAGGCCGGTATGACCCTGACCTTGATTAGCATCTTACCCTCACCAAGAATGATGCCACAGTATAAAGACAAAATGATCAATGTTAACAATTTGCTAAAGTATTGGTGTCATTCAAAGGGGATCCAGTGTCTGTCTGCCTGGGATGACATGCTCGACAAGCCACATTGCTTCGTTAGGGACGGCTTGTACCTGTCACCCCTGGGTTTTCAAATACTGGCAAAGGCTCTTGCCTCCCCCATAGTGCCTTTTTTAGGCAAGGCTCAAAAGACAAACCCACCTCCATAGACAACACAAAGAAAAAAAATTAAGGGTAATGCTGCTCAATGCCAGAATTCTAAACCTCAAGATGCACGCACTCGAGGCTCTCCTCAGTATGGAGAATATCGATATCTGTGCAGTAACAGAAACCTGGTTCAAGGCTCCCGAGAGCACCCCAGCATTAACAGGTTATACTTCATACCATGCTTTCTGGCCCCAAAACTTGGATCAAACCACAAATGGAGGGGGAGTATCCATATTTATTAAAGATACCCACACCTCCAGGTTAGTGGCGCTGCACGAAGCATCGGAGACCATCCATGTGCAACTAACAGTGGGCAAAACTGCCTTTCAGTTTGTAGCCTGCTACAGACCACCCTCCCAAACACTGAAACCTCACTCAGCTATCCTGAGAACACTGGAGAATATGAAGGTCTCTCCAAACACCATTATATTGGCTGACTTCAACTACCCAAACACTGATTGGGAAAACTACTTAAGCCCAAACACCCTCGCCCAACGGTTCCTAGAATTTATAAACTGAAATGCTATGGAACAACTGGTCACCACTCCCACAAGAAGGGAAAACATATTGTATCTGGTCATCACCAACATGGGGTCTCTGTTCCACACCAGAGGTATACCCCTCATTGGTAAGATCAGACCATAAACTAATCTCACTGGACATCCATATTCCGTCCCCACCCCTAGCCAAGGAAACCACGGTGAAGATATTCTCAAAAGCAAACTTCACACTTCTCAAAACCGAGGTGGAATCCTTCACAGCCCCCGGGCCAGTGGAAAATATGGCCCAAAATGCAGAATCCTTTACAAAAGCATTCTATGGACACCTACAGGAATGCATGGGGCATGCTATCCCAAGTAAAACCAAGACTCACTCCTCCAAAGTCAGGAGATCTGTCTGGTGGACCCCAGCCATAAATAAGCTATACAACAGAAGGAGAAAGCTACTACATGATAGAGCAAAATTCCAAAAAGGGAAGGCATCTCTGATCAGTACTAGCAAGAAACTACGATCCCTCATAAAATCATCTAAGGCCAGCTTCGAAAGAAAAATTGCACAAGACAATAGAGATAATCACAAGGCCTTCTTTAGTTATGTCAGAAACCTGGGAGGCAACTCTCAGATATGCTCTGAGTTAGTGCAAAATGAAAAATACATAAAAAAATCTGTCCATTAATAAAAGTACCAAACCCACAGGCAGGACAGGAGGGCCAGGCCTCAACTCTCTTAGTGTATAGACCATGGACACCGAAAGACATCCAAAAAGCTACAAAAGGAATTCCCCATCCAAAAATTAATTTTGAGAAATTTCTACAGAATTTACAGGGTATGAGATTGAGTTACCACTTAAATGGGGAGGAGGTAAAAAAAGTAGTTAGACAAATTTTAGGTCCAGACTGGCACATGATTTGTGGCGCCTGGAATGCCCGTGACGCGCAACACAGGCCACTCCCACATAGTGACGCAAAACTAGATACTAGATTAAAGGGTCTTACAGACCGCATTACTGAAAAATGAAAACCTAGGGCAGACTGGACTTGCATTAATCAATGCGTACAACAAGACAATAAAACAGTGGATGCATACTATGGTAGATTATTAAAATGTTTTAATAACCATAGTGGCATGCCTATTCCTAAAAATCAAAAAAATAATAGCTCATATGAACAACAATTGAAAAATGCATTTTTAAAAGGTTGTATTGCCCCTATCAATAGCTTCGTCACGAAGCACATGATAGATCACCGAACAAGTAGGCTTCAAGCCTTGTTAAAATATGCTAGACATGCCAAAAAACATTTTAACAGTAAAAAAAAAAAAAAAAAACGCAGGTCTTCACAGCTGAAGACGGTGCGAAAGTTTTTGTAGTACAAGCAGCCAAAAAGGGTAAGCAAAATACTCAGGGTAACAAACGCTCTGACAAAAACTCAAAAATTTATAAAAGCAAAAAAAAAAAAGGTAAGTGCTTCAATTGCGGTAAAAAGGGACATTTGGCAAGGGATTGCAGGAGCAAGGCACCTGCGGAAAAAAAGGATAAAAAAAATGAGGATTGACTATATGACAGTTATGTTGCTCAGCAGTCACCAGGTGGGACTAATGAGCAGGGAAATGATGTAAATACCTTAAAAAAAACAAATAACATGCAACCGGATGTAAAAGTTGGGAAAAGTAAAGTTTTAAATCTGGCATTACTGAGCTTAGAGCTCTATCTAGCAGACACGAAACCGGAAGTTACACTTCTGGTGGAAGGGAGAAAAGTCAAATTTCTGTGTGATTCAAGAGCATCACGAACTTTGATACATCCTTCAAAGTTACCGAAACATTCTGAGTCACCTGATTACATATTAGTGAAAGCAGCAAACGGACAGCTGTACAGGGAACCACTTTCCCATGATATAGCAATAACTGACCCCGTCTCGGGCATGACCCAAAAAAGTAAAATAGTACTTTCTGCCAAATGCCCCATAAACTTATTAAAAAAAAAATCTTATGCAACTTTTTGGCATAGCAGTAGTCCCTACCATAAACGGTATGGAGGCACAAAAACAAACTGATACTTTTGTAATACGGTCAAAGGGTGAGGCTTATTATTGGTACAGCCAAAATCTGGTTACAACCGGTCCAGGGGCAGTGACCAAAAAACTGATAAATGTAGCCACCAGCAAGGTGCCTCTCCTCGATGTTGACCAGCAACATTTATTACATTGTACCCTATATTATTGTAGCACACCAGGACCTAATAAAAAATACAAACAAAAGTTGTTCAAAAATCCTGCAAATAGACTGATACTACGAACCCTATACTGGGACACTGAGGGCAACAGTGTAGTAAGTTGTTCGTTACCTCAGGAGTTTTTAAAATTGTACAAATCCAATAAACTACCACACGTTAGCCTAACCAAAAACAAAAATGTTAGGTGGGTAGACTTGGGCGACAAAGTGACAAAATAAAAAAAACTAACTAACTCAAAATTATCGGACTTAGGAGTACAGAAACAAAAACTAAATTGGTTAACGCAAGCACGCCCAGCTGTACACTTACAACAAAGTAAAGACAGCTGACTGGCGTTCTTAATAAAAAAAAAAAAAAAAGCTTTGAGTAAAATACCAAATGTTCTTTGGTCAACAAAAAAATCAGATGTAAGACTTATTCGAACAGCAGGGCCAATAGTTATTACACCAAAATCAGCCTTTAAACCAAAAAAAAAACAATATCCTTTAAGCAAGGATGCAAAACAGAAAATCAAACCTATCATAATGGCATTACTTAAAAAAAGGATACTGGTGGAATCTTTAGATTCACCATGTAATACTCCTCTATTTCCTGTAAAAAAAGCAAACGGGGAATGGCAAATGGTACAAGATTTACAAGCTGTAAATGATGCGGTAATACCAAGAGCACCTACGGTGCCAGACCCACATACCTTGTTAAATGATTTAAAACCGCAACAAAAATATTTCACCGTGGTAAATATTAGCAATGCATTTTTCTCAATACCTATCCACCCTAACAGCCAGCATTGGTTTGCATTTACATTTCAGGGCAAAAGGTATGCACAACTACCACAGGGATATAGTAAAAGTCCAACAATATTCGCACAAGAGATGGCTAGCAACCTGGCAGGGTTTTCTCCACCAGGGGGCAGCCAAGTACTACTTTATGTAGATGACATCCTGCTTGCAGCCCCTACCCAGCAGCAGTGTAGGGAAAATACAATAGCATTGTTAAAATTCTTAGCTGAGCAGGGGCATAAAGTAAATAAACATAAATTACAACTTTAAAAAAAACAGGTTAAATACCTGGAATATGTGATATCCAAAAAAGGTAAAACATTAAATAAAAATCAAAAAACAGCTATCTTACAAGCACCTAGACCAACTACCAAAAAAAAAATAATGTCCTTCTTAAAAACAACTAATTTTTGTCAAAGTTGGATACCAAATTATGCTTTAAAAACGGCTCCATTGGCTGACTTAATATTTAAAACACCAATGGCAGCACAAAAAACACTGCACTGGACTCCAAAAGCAAAAGCAGCCTTTTGTAAACTAAAACGACTAATAGCTTCATCATTAGTTTTAGGGCTTCCAAATTATATATTGCCATCTAATTTATTTAGATATGCAGCTTTGTTGAGTCATGGGCAGAGCCATGTCTCAACAGGGGGGATGGTACAGTTAGTTAACAAAACATTCCAAACATACGGATTTCATTTAATTATACACAAAAATTTTGCGCAACATGTCATATTTGTAGCAAGCATCATGCACAGGGAGCATTTAAACCAAAGCGAGGGAGCTTTCCAACACCACCCTATCCGTTCCATACTATTTGTATGGATTTCATAAAACTGAATAAATGTGAAGGAAAAAAATACTGTTTAGTAATCATAAATATGTTTTCAAAATGGGTAGAAGCTTTTCCAACTAGAAATCCGGATGCAGCAACAGTAGCAAAGGCCCTAGTAAAAAAAATTATTCCTAGATTTGGCATACCAGAAAGAATTTATAGTGACAATGGGACACATTTCGTAAACCAGACAATACAACAGCTTGGGAGATTTTTTGGGATTTCTTTGAAAAACCATTGTGCTTATCACCCTCAGTCAGCAGGACTGGTGGAGAGGTACAATAAAATCTTAAAAAACAAGTTGAAAAAATTAATGAGTGAGACTCAAAAGACTTGGATTTGCTGTCTGCCTTTAGCACTGCTGAGCATGAGAACTGTTCCAAATGTAAAGGGCTTGACCCCTTTTGAAATAGTGTTTAAAGGGGCATATTGTGTGCCACAATAAAAGGCCCTCATGCCTGCAGAGCTGGAGGCCGATGGCTCATTAGCTAGTTACATAAAAAAGTTATTAACAAATAAGACTGTTTTGCAGTTAAACTCTTTTTCAGATAAACAAGAAGCAAAACCGGAGGCCGTGCTGACCCCGGGGTCCTGGATTTGGCTGAAAATCATAAAAAAAAAAGAACTGGGCGAGTCCAAAGTGAAAAGGTCCGTACCAGGTACTATTGGCAACACCCACTGCAGTAAAAATTGCTAAAAAATCATCTTGGGTTCATTTAACCCACTGCAAACCTGTTAAAAAATTTAGTTTGGACATACCACAGAAACAGAATGGCCAGAGGCAAAATAAATAAAAATGTAAAACAACCCCAAAAACATTGGTTCACTGGCCTGCTGATCATACACTTAATAACTATGTTTGTAGTAACCTTTTTGTTGTTATGGTTTTTCTTGCATATAACTACAGATGTAAAATTAATAAAACATAATAAAGGACTGGCTATAGACTGGCACCCAAACTTTAACACATACCTGGCTATAAAACGAGTTTATGTAGAGACTATAAACGTTTCAAATTGCTGGGTTTGTACTGCTATACCCACAGCATATAAAGGACTTTTAATGTCTGCTGTCCCCTTAAAAATAAATAAAACTTAAAAAAACCTGTTATTTGACACAGGCACTGTGAGATCACAAGACAAAGTGGCATTATATTTGCCTGTTACTCAAAAAAAAATTGTTTGTTTTGTTAAAAATGATACACTCCAGGTTGGTTGGAGTAGCTGTAACATAACTGTGTCTTACAAATGTTATATAAAACCTATAGACCAAGGTACTAGTTGTAGCACGAATTATGGTTCATACTTAAGCTTGATAAAAACAACATTAAAAAATGTGCAAAAAACTCCTAAAATATATAGACAATTATCTGTTATAAATAAAAAAATGTTTCATTCAGGGTTAACCCGCATCAGTACAAAAGTAAAAAACTGTTATTTTGTTTGTGAAAAAAAGGCCTATAAATGGTTACCTAAGAATTGGTCCGGCAGTTGTTTTTTGGGTTATCTGGTTCCAGCCATAAGACATACTGCAAAATTGCCCCTGGGTAAAATACGTAATGTGAGAGACGTAGCTCATCAAGCCGAAAATACAGTCAAAAAACCTACTAATCCAGTGGGTAAAATTAAAGCAAGCTAAAAAAATCATTCGTCTGTAAAGGACAAAAAAAAATTGACCCATATGGACTTGGGTGACAGTGTTATATCCTGGGCTGGGATATTCCCAACCTACGGAGCAGTCAAATCAATTTAAAAACTGAAAAAATTGTCAAAACTCCTCAAAGTAATGAGCAATGCGACTTTTTCCGCTCTTAAACTTGTGACTGATAAAATAAATACAATAAAAACAGTTGTATTACAAAACCAAATGGCTCTCGACTTCACCCTAGCGGCGAGAGGTGGTACGTGCGCGCTTATCAAAAAAAAATGCTGTGCGTACATTCCAGACAACCAGCATAAAATTAATAATCACCTGGAGGTAATACAGCAGGTGTCAGCAATGGCGAAACCAGGCCCAAACCCACTGACAAACTTTTTCCAGAATCTGTTTGGGGGGTGGGGTCAGTCCTTATAAACATTCTAATTGCAATTTGTGTAGTGCTGCTCATAATTAAAGCATGTGTCTGCTGCGGGATACCCTGTATAAAAAAATTAGTTAAAGACTTAGTTAATGTATCAGTGACTAAAACTATGTACCAAGATATGAAATTAAATTTGTTAATACCAAGTAAAAGTCTATCTAAAATATAAAACAAATGACTTACTTAGCTGAAAGTCCTTAAAAAAAAAAGGCTAAAAAATAAAATAATACTGTTTATGTTTCAAATAGCATTAAATGCATTAACAGGAGGGAGAATGTTAGAAAAATCTATACATGCTGCTTAGAAAATATATTTACATACATGCTGCCTAGAAAAATATATTTACAATGTGTGCTGCTTAGGAAGATGTGTATTTAAACATTCAAACATATATAAGTTGTGTGATCAAATATATAGAGAAATGTGTGCTTTAGTTAGGAATAAATGTACTTAAATCCATAATAGAGAACAAAGTTTATGTAATGCATTTAATTCTGTCTTACTAGAATAATAGTAGAAATAAACCTGCATATTATTGCTTGAAGCACAAGCTGCAGTGTAATCAGAAATTTGACCTTGGCAGCTTGCAAACACAGCCTGGCTCATGTCTTTCAAGTAAAGATTATTTTGCAAAGTTAGAAAATAATAAATCTGTTCGCATGTGTGTCCTCTTTCCTGCCTCCACCAGGAGAGTATTTGTGCACACTATCTCTGATAGTGCAGCTGAGAACGAGGGAGACAAAGAGAGGCATTAAGGAAGACATACATCTATTGTATTTGAACTAATCAGAGAACCTTGAATTGGCTACATCCTCAGGAGGTCATCGTGACTGACCAGCTGCTTGCAAGGCTGTAACATTCTCATGGGAAAAGACTTTTGAAAACACAAATTCAGCACTTTTTATAAATTACTATGATGTAAAGACCCTGTCACTGACCACACCAGTAAGGTGGGCAAAACTAATAATGACATGTATAAAACAGGTGTACTCTGTAAATAAAGTTAGACAAAATTCTGTACAAACTTGTGTATGGTTTTTTGGCTCCTAATGTACATTAGAGGTTAAGATACTCAAGTTCTCCTGCATTATTGTTTGTTATTAATTGACATTGTTTTTAAATAACTCAATAATTTTTACAGTCTAACTCTAACAAATTTATTTAACAGCCACCTACGTTTCAGCATTTTCCGGCTTGCTAACGTTGATATCTGTATTAGAAACAGTATTTAGAACACATCTAGAGCCTGTTTACTGCATTTCCTGTGTTGCACTTAATTTAAAATCATTTTTTTTTTAAATCACATTTTACCTGACTCTGGCCTAGCACTCAAGTGTGGGGTCATTTATTGCACTTTTCTGATTATTTTGCGACTTGTGTATCTCTGCTACCTTTAAACTAAAAAAAAAAAAAAAAAAAAAAATATCTTGCTTTTTTCCCACTTTCTGAAATTTAAGAAAGTTCAGTTACAGATTTGCTGTTCTGAACTGTTTGTAAGTTTCTTGGAGGCCAGTGCTTGCTTGGGCTAAAGGGAAGTCTCTGTGTTCACCAGTGGCAGTGGTTAACACTGAGCAGCCTGCCTGTCCCTGTAGGAGTGGTTACTGCCTAGAAGCTGTAGTTTTATTGGCCATTTTGGGTCAATTCCAAACTCCTTGATCTCTCTCTCTTAAAACCCTGCAGCTCTCTTTTTGCACGGTCTTGCACACAGAGTAGCATCGGCCAGCGCCGCTTAAACAGGTTTAAACTATTCCCAGCTCCACAAAGTCTGCTCTTCACTTTTTCCCTTAGAACTGCTCTAAATCTCCAAATAAGCACTCTATTTTCATTCTAAAGCCCTGCACTTGCTCGTATAAGTAATCTCATAGGTAAACACTAATAAACTTAAGGACTACATCCTCTTATACTCCTTTTAAGCACTTGCTCCCTATTGGTTCTTTCTGATCAGTCAATAAGTAGTTCCCTATATTATTCAGGCATGTCCAAAGTCAGTTTCAGGTTTATTCTCCAGTCCAGCTGGTGAATCTGGGAATCTTGAGGCAATGTTACAACTGCCTTATGTATACAGACCACCCTCTCCTCCTCCCAACAAGCTGAAATATATGTGAGAGATGCAACTATATAGCCAAACTGGAGGCTAAGCTCTCTCAACCCAGTACTGGCGCAGCCTGTCAGGAGGAGAAGGTAACCACACACACCACAAATCCAGTCTTACATAGACCTATTGCATCAGCAAACCAAACACATAAACACACAAAAACATACTCGGAAGCTCTAAATAAAAATCTGCCTAAGCAGCAGAGACCTCCAAAGCAGACATCCAAGCAACTCCTACCATGAAACAATACCCACGTAGCACATAGCTCACACAGTCAGTGTGCCACACAGTCACAGCCCTTAAGGCTAAACAACACACCTAATACACTTGTAATAGGTGACTCTATTGTCAGACACACTGACGTCCCACTCACCAGGCTGAACAAGGAGAAGGTCACTGTAAGCTGCCTGTAGGGTGCCAGGATCTGCCACATAACACAAGCACTCAGGTCACTCCAAAGCAAGTACAAATATGACTCCGTCATTGTCCATGCTGGTGTGAATGACCTGAGACGTATCTCCCTGGACTACATGAAAAAAGACATAGAGGAGCTCTTTGATCATGTAGCCCAGGCCGGTATGACCCTGACCTTGATAAGCATCTTACCCTCACCAAGAATGATGCCACAGTATAAAGACAAAATGATCAATGTTAACAATTTGCTAAAGTATTGGTGTCATTCAAAGGGGATCCAGTGTCTGTCTGCCTGGGATGACATGCTCGACAAGCCACATTGCTTCGTTAGGGACGGCTTGTACCTGTCACCCCTGGGTTTTCAAATACTGGCAAAGGCTCTTGCCTCCCCCATAGTGCCTTTTTTAGGCAAGGCTCAAAAGACAAACCCACCTCCATAGACAACACAAAGAAAAAAAATTAAGGGTAATGCTGCTCAACGCCAGAATTCTAAACCTCAAGATGCACGCACTCGAGGCTCTCCTCAGTATGGAGAATATCGATATCTGTGCAGTAACAGAAACCTGGTTCAAGGCTCCCGAGAGCACCCCAGCATTAACAGGTTATATTTCATACCATGCTTTCCGGCCCCAAAACTTGGATCAAACCACAAATGGAGGGGGAGTATCCATATTTATTAAAGATACCCACACCTCCAGGTTAGTGGCGCTGCACGAAGCATCGGAGACCATCCATGTGCAACTAACAGTGGGCAAAACTGCCTTTCAGTTTGTAGCCTGCTACAGACCACCCTCCCAAACACTGAAACCTCACTCAGCTATCCTGAGAACACTGGAGAATATGAAGGTCTCTCCAAACACCATTATATTGGCTGACTTCAACTACCCAAACACTGATTGGGAAAACTACTTAAGCCCAAACACCCTCGCCCAATGGTTCCTAGAATTTATAAACTGAAATGCTATGGAACAACTGGTCACCACTCCCACAAGAAGGGAAAACATATTGTATCTGGTCATCACCAACATGGGGTCTCTGTTCCACACCAGAGGTATACCCCTCATTGGTAAGATCAGACCATAAACTAATCTCACTGGACATCCATATTCCGTCCCCACCCCTAGCCAAGGAAACCACGGTGAAGATATTCTCAAAAGCAAACTTCACACTTCTCAAAACCGAGGTGGAATCCTTCAAAGCCCCCGGGCCAGTGGAAAATATGGCCCAAAATGCAGAATCCTTTACAAAAGCATTCTATGGACACCTACAGGAATGCATGGGGCATGCTATCCCAAGTAAAACCAAGACTCACTCCTCCAAAGGCAGGAGATCTGTCTGGTGGACCCCAGCCATAAAAAAGCTATACAACAGAAGGAGAAAGCTACTACATGATAGAGCAAAATTCCAAAAAGGGAAGGCATCTCTGATCAGTACTAGCAAGAAACTACGATCCCTCATAAAATCATCTAAGGCCAGCTTCGAAAGAAAAATTGCACAAGACAATAGAGATAATCACAAGGCCTTCTTTAGTTATGTCAGAAACCTGGGAGGCAACTCTCAGATATGCTCTGAGTTAGTGCAAAATGAAAAAAATACATTGAACCCACAGACATTGCCAACATCCTGGCAGAAAGGTTCAGTGCAACCCGCCCCCCCCTTCCCGCCCAAAAGAGCAAATGTCTAGCCCAACAGAGTGCAGCCTTCCTGAGATCATAGATGCAGAGGTGAGAGCTGCCCTCTCCAAAGCAAAAAACACAGCATCAATGGGACCAGACGGTGTCCCGGGCTGCGTCTTACACGAGCTCCAAGAAGAACTAAACCCTCATATAAAGTCACTGTTCAATCTCAGCCTTACTACAGGATATGTACCCAAGGAATGGCGTACAGCAACAGTGGTCCCACTCCACAAAGGTGGTGCCACAACAGACCCTGGAAACTATCAGCCTATAAGCCTGACTAGCCTGGCCTGCAAAGCTATGGAGTGTATCACCATGGAAATCATAAACAAAGACATTGGGAACCTCCAGACACTGGATTCTACCCAATTTGGCTTTGTTAAGGGCAGATCTTGCCTCTTGAACCTGGTCGACTTCTTTGAAACAGTTACCAAAGAAATAGATGAAGGCAAGGTAGTCCAAACAGCCTACCTGGACCTCACAAAAGCCTTCGACACAATACCCCACTCTGCATCATAAATAAGCTTACCAGCTTAAATATCAACCCCTATGTCACAAGATGGGTTGCCAAATGGCTCAGGGATAGAACCCACATGGTCAGAATAGCAGGTGCCATGTCAGACTCTAAACCAGTTACAAGTGGCGTCCCACAGCGCTCAGTCCTGGGACCTCTCTTGTTCGGTATATATTTCTCTGAGGTACAGGCTAACACGGGTGGACTATGGCTGACCAAGTTCGCAGATGACTGCAAACTGGGTGTCGTAATCGACTCTCCTGCTGACACAAGCATCCTCCAAAAGGGTCTCACAAAGATGGATAACTGGTGCCAGAGCCATGACCTAAAGCTAAATGCCAAAAAGTGCATAGTCATCCACTTTGGGAAAAACAAAGTGCCCACAAATTACCACACAGGTGGTAATCCATTAAGTACAGAAGAAGTAATTAGGGACTTGGTGACCCAAGTAGATAGCAATCTCTCCTTTG
Source organism: Protopterus annectens (assembly GCF_019279795.1). Taxonomy (NCBI): domain Eukaryota; kingdom Metazoa; phylum Chordata; order Ceratodontiformes; family Protopteridae; genus Protopterus; species Protopterus annectens. The sequence continues at coordinate 857,744,878 of NC_056741.1, read as the reverse complement.
ACAATCACATTGCCAAAGTGGTTAGAAAGACCTTCTATATAGCCCACCTTATCACGAAAGGGTTCACATCTAGATCAAGAGAGGTCATTGTGCTCCTCTACTCATCACTTATCAGGCCCATAATTGAATGCAGTGCCCCATTCGGCATGTACCTTACCCGACACCTGCAGCAACTGGAAAGACCCCAAAAGTACCTCAACAAGAGGATCAAGGGACTCAAACAGATGCCCTATGCAGTTTGGCTAAAGAAATTCCAGCTCTACGCAGTTGCATACCGCCTACACAGAGGCGATCTGTGTCTGACGTATAAAGCCATGTCCGACCCAGAATTAATGGACATGCTTCACCTCAGGAAATCCAAATCCCTTAGAGCTACATGCTCCAGGGACTTGAACCTCAGCACAGAAATAAATAGGACATGCTGGAGGGACAGATTCATATCCCAGAGGCTCCCCTCACTCTGGAACAAAATCCCAATCCATGTTAGGCAGAGCCCCTCACTGACCCTCTTCAAGAGAAATCTTGATGAGTGGATGGGAGATCGTAAGTTTACCCCTGGGATCTCTTCTGTGTCCCTGCTTGACAGAGGTACAGTAAACTAACCTTAAAAGGGCTACCTTCCGTGACCTACTATGCAGAGGCACAGTCAACTAATCTAAAAGGGTGGTGAAAGCCAAACACACTTTGGCTAGGCTTATAAATGTCCTAGGGCAGATAGCCTAGTATCAATCTATGAACCTATGAACCTGTGTGCCCAGGTCTCTCACCTCTGAGTGCATACTTAAGGTATTCCTATTGATGTGATAGTTAGCAGGAACTTCGCTCTTACTGAATGGGATAATACTACATTTTTTTGCATTGAGTTTAAGGCCATGACTTTGGCATCAATCATTTGTTTGTGTAAGACCCTCTTGCAGGGTGCTGACATAATTTGGAGATCTATGACCGCCCCCAGTTTGCAATCATCAGAAACTTTGTCAGCCATAGACCTTTAGTTTTTGCTTGTACTTTGGAGAAATAGATTTCAAACAGTAGACGTCCCAGGACTGATCCCCGTGGAACACCACTGGTTACAGGTCTGCTGTTGGAGGAGGATTCCCCTATTTTGACTATATGGGTTCTATCAGTAACTGAGTTAGCAACTCATCTAACAATATAAGGGTTGATACCTAGCTGGGTGAGTTTGTAAATGGCGCCTGAGTGGGAAATAGTGTCAAATGCCTAGGCTAAGTCTAGGTAGGCTGTATGCACAGATTTCCCCTTGTCTAGGGCCTTGGCAACTGTCTCGAAGAAGTTCACTAGGTTTAGCAGGCATGATTTCCGTTTGACAAATCCAAACTGAGTAGGGTCAAGTGGTTGGAGATTACCTATGTCATTGTTGATAAGGTCTATGATGATTCGCTCCATGATATTGCAGATAAGGCTAATAGGTCTATAGTTACCGGGGTCAGTGGAAGCACCACATTTGTGCAAGGGGAATAACGGTGGCTGTTTTCCATTCAGCTGGGACAAAGCCGGTGCTTAGATTATGATTGAAAAGAGTAACCATTGGTGTTGCTAAATCTTGTTGGAGCCAATGTAGGATGCAGCCTGCTCTTTAGAGATACAAGGTAGGGAACAGGTGGTAGGGATTTCATGGGGCATATGATTCCAGGAACAGGGGAATGAAGTTTTCACAGAACCTGTCAATCAACAGGTTAGCTATGTCCACATGCTCAGTATATGTAATATCATTAACTACCAGTTTGGCAGAAATCCGGGCCTTTTCTTTTATAACTAAAGAATGCCTTATAGTGAGGCTTTGACTGTCTCACATTCCTTAGAAGAAAGTATAGCTGTGTAAGACCTTACCATAACAATAGATGTCCTTCTGATCACTGTTGCAGTATTCTTAACAGATGGGTTGTAGTTTGTTGACATCTATCCGGGGTACCAAAGTTTTAACTTCCTAGAATGTATGACCAGGTAATGACTTGAGCCATAACTCTCAATTGTCCAGATTTTCACAGACTGTCCAGATTTTTGCCTTATATTTTTAGTCTGTTCCTCTTAAAGTTTGTGATTTTCTGGCAAATCACTGGGATGATCTGATGACTGAAATCATTAAATGATATACATTTGTGTTTCAGACTCAATATCCTTCAGAAAATGCATGCCACGATAAATCCTGTTATTAGACCAACTTTTTAAATTTATAAGAGTAATATTTAAAAGCTCTCCCTATTTCTGGGCCTTTGTCTCCCCATTGTGTCAGGCTTTATCCAGAATATTTGTGCTGAGAGGTTGAGAGGTATGACCTCAGCTCATAGACACTGGGGTATAAAATCAGACTTATATATGAGATCCTCAAACTGTCTCCAAGCCAGTAGCAGCCTAAAGAAAATCAAGGAAGGAGATAAGTCAGATAGCAGAGGTATCATTTGTAAAGGGCGAGCAAGTTCCCCCTTAAAAAGGCTGCAAAATCCTGGGATATTGTGTGTGTGTGTGTGTCTGTGTGTGTAATGCATAGTGTTTGTGCCAATAAGGAGAAAACATAAGAGGGATATGGTGGGAGGGAAGGAATGCTGCAAAAGTGATCAGTAGGACATCTACTGTTATGATAAGTTCTGACACAACTGTACTTATGTCCTGATTAAGTTACTGTTGCAATATTCTTAACATACGGGTGATTCCCAGAGCTTTAAAGATGGAAGGACGTAGGCTTAAGAGGATAAAGTGGATGAGGAGTCCAGAAGACCAGAAACAATAGTTCTGGCAAACACTGCCAAGAACCTAGAGAAGGCATCTAGCTTGTAGTGTTTTGTGAAGATGTGAACAAATGACCCGGTAGCTGCTTCTAAAATGGACCTGGTATGCACCCATTGTAGAAATCCCCTGATGAAGCCAGTACTCAAGTGGAGTGGGCTTTTGACCAATTGAGTAAAGTCTTTCCCTGGTGACAGTAGCAGAAGGAAATTGTATTGTTTGGAAAATGGTTGCCTAACCTGGAATACATAAAACAGATGAACAGCTGATCTGTTTTTCTGATATCCTTAGTTCTATCCATGTAAAATGTCAACTATCTGTGACTGACTAAAGATTGTAATATTCTTTCCCCCCTACTCTGGGAATTGGGGAAAAAGGTAGGCAGATCGATTGCTTGGTTAAGGGTAAGCTTCCTAGCCACTTTTGGCATGAAAGATGGATTGGCCCTAAGGCTCACCCTGTCTTTATGGAAGATGAGAAAGGGTGGAATAGCCATGAGATCTTGGAGTTCTGAGACCCTGTCAGCTGAAGTCAAGGCCAGGAGGAGCACTGTTTTCCAAGTACAGAATTTGCTAAAGCAGCCGGTTCAAAAGGGGGTAAAGTGAACTTTTCCAAAACAAAATTTAAAGTTCCAAGGAATTGTGATAGGTTTCCTTGGGGGTTTCAAGTATAAAACATCACCCAGGAAACATTTAACCTCTGTCCCGGACATGAGAGGGGGCAAAGAAGGTAGGCAAGCATTAATGGCAGATAAGTATGCCTTAATGGAAGAGTAGGCCAACTCTGAATACAGTAAGTCACACAAGTGTTGGAGTACTGTGAGGGTGTCCGACAGAAGGGGTTGGAGTTTGCGCTTAAGGCCCCAGATGGACAATCTCTTCCACTTGGCTGTGCAAGACATTTTGTAGGATTTGAACAACCTCTTCACAAAAGTTGTGTCTTGCAGGACTTAGAATCTTAACATCCAGAGGGTTAGACTGAGTGAGGTCAGATTGGGATGAAGGGGCTACCTTTCTGTTGGCAGATTAGATATGGTTTTAGTAATTTCCCTTTGATAGTTGAAACAGGAGAGGGAAGCAGTGCTGTCTTGGCTAGAAAGGTGGCAGAAGCAGGAGTTTTGAAGATTCCTTCTGGACTTTGAGAAGGAGCCTTGGGAGCAAAGGTGTGGGGGTTTGCATAAAAGAACTTCCCCATCCATTAGAGGGCATTTGCTTTCCAGGCTAGAGGTGATGGATTCCTTGTGCAGAAATGTGGGAGCAGATGATTCTCAGAGGAATCAAAGGGGTCTGTCTTAAGAATCCCCTATCTGAGAGCTATAGCTTTGAACACTTCTGTGTTCAATGACCATTCGTGAAGGTCCTTCAAGTCCCTGCCTAGAAAGTCTGCCAATATGTTCTGTTGAGAGGGAAAGTATGCCACTGTAACAGTAAGATTCAGCTGAGAGGCTAGGTGCCTGTCCTCCTGTGACACTGTTCACAAGGGATAGGATCTCATGCCTCCCTGTTTGTGTATGCATCACATCACAGTGGTGTTGTCCATGTTCACCAGTATAGTCAGTGGTTGACAGTGGGGTTGTCCATGTTCATCAGTATAGTCCATGGTTCCAAAGATGTGAACAAGTCTGTATGACTTGTAGAAGTGCCTTCATTTTCTTTAAGATGATGTGTTCTTTGAGTACATGGGCAGGTCACTCCATTGTTCTCTGTGGTCTCCTGTCTAAGCCCCCCATGCCCTTTTGGAAGCATCTGGAAACAGGATTTGGTTGTGTGGGGCTGACATGAATGGGAGACCTGTGTTGAGTGTAACCTGGTTGCTCCACCAAGGGAGATCCATCTTGATGCAAGGAAGAAGGGGAATGTGGATTTCAAGAGGGTGAGAATGCTGGGACCACACTGATTTTAGGTACCATTATATTTTCCTCATATGTAGTCTGATGAGGGGCAGTACAGGGATGGTGGCAACCATGAGTCCCAAGGCCCTGAGAACTTGTCTGGCTGAGTAATGATCATTGCTGGAAAGCTTTAGGAACTCATTAGCTATGGAGGTGACCTTGTCTTGAGGAATAGAGGCATGCATGGAAGACATAGCCAGATTGCATCTCAGAAAGTTCAGCTGTTGGGTGGGAATGCACTGAGATGTTTTGTGATAGATAGTGAGCACCAGAATAGTCAAATGTTGTACAGTATAATGAAGGTGCTTTAGAAGGGTGTCCCTGGATAAAGTCTGGAGTAAAAGGTCATCCAGGTAAGGGAAAATCTGTATGCCCTGAGTGCGGCGAAAAGCCACTACTGGAATCATACAATTCTGAAAACCCTTGGAGGAACACCAAAAGACAGAGCAGTAAACTGAAAATGTAATAACCCAGTAAAGAACCTGAGAACTTTTCTGCAGGAAGGGCAGATGTGGATATGAAGATAAACATCCTTTATGTCTAAGGATAACAGAAAAGCTTGAGAGAGTGTGAGAGGTAGAAGAGATTGTAAGAACAGCATTTTGAATGAGATTACTCTCAAAAAGGTGTTTAGCTTGGAGATGTCCAAGACAGGTGTCAGTGACCCTCTTTCCTTGGGATCAGGAAGATCCTGGAGTAAAATCCCTTTCCTGAATAGGATGGGGAGATTCTTCTGTGGTTCCCTTGGCCAATAAGTCTTGTACAATTGGGTCTAACAGGTATATCTGATTGGGAGGAGGAGGAGGTATTTGCCAAGGAGTAGAAGGAGGTATTCCCCTGGGAATAAAATGAGGTATTCCCCCGGGAGTTGGGCTACTTTCCCAAAACACAGAGTACTCTCCATAATAATGCTTAAGACCCACTTGTCTGAAGTTATTGCTTCCCAGACTGGAAAAGAAAGAGAGGGTCCTTTTGAGAGGGGGAGTGGAGGGGTGGAGTTTAGAAGGAGGTGGGTGGAAATTAATCACAGGGGTTTACTGCAAAACTGAGGCCTCTCAAAAGGGTTATCATCAGAGATTATTTTTTTTTGGGGGGGGGCTTTTCTTAGGAATTTTCCTTTGTCTATGAGGAGTTTGAGGATATCTCTTGGTGAAGAAGGTAGATTTAGATGGATAATTTCTATGTTACCTGGGAACTGTAGATAGCAGATTCTGATGGCAATCTTTCATTATCCTGCCCTGTTCCTGCAAAGCACTGAAGAGACTGTCAGCTTGTGAGCCAAAAGGAGATTTTTATCCAAGGGGGAGTCTAAAATCTTAGACTTGAAATCTTCTGGAATAGGTTGGACTTGTAGCCAGGCATACCACCTGATCACCAAGCCAATGGCAGCATCCTTGGAAGAGGCATCCAGAGGATCATAGCTGCATTTTATACTGTGCCTGGCTATATGAGAAGCTCGGGCCACTAAAGACTGCATATGCTGTTTTCAGTCTGTGGCTCTGTGATAGACTTGCTTAAGGACTGTAGCATAGAGAATAAGTATTTGGTCATTTGAGTTTGGTAGTTTGTGACTGAAAGCTAAGGTGGAGGAAGTACTCATATTCTTACCCCACTTGTCCATTGTTCAACTGTACTTATCATTGGAGAAAACATTAGTGTCAGGGAGCAAAGTGAATGTTTTGTCTGAGGCTAGGAAAACTACAGCTGCATCTGTCACAGGGTTTTTGTAGATGTACTTCAGTTCATTAGGAACATTGTAGAACCTGTCTGAACATTTTGGAGCAGACAGCTAAGACTCATGTGCAGAAGAGCTGGCTTGAAAGGCGTCCAGGTAAGCATTTAGTACTGGGTGAACTGGAAGGAAGCAGGAGTGTCCGTCTCTAATAAGCTGTAGTATCTCTTTTGCACTTCAGACACCTGCCTAGACTGCCATTCAAAATGTTTCATCATGCTTTGTAAGGTGTTCCAAAGGAAGGGAATCTGGAGAGAGAGTGTGTCTCCCTCATCTATTCAAATCTGCTCTGGAGACTGTATCTGAGGCTAATAGTCAAGAGAAAGTTCCACATCCCTGTCCAATTCCTCATCAATGGAGGAGGAATTTAAGTCTTGTTTGAGTGGTGTGGCCTGAGAAGGCCAAGTCACACAGGAAGGTGGATTCAGATACATGATTGTTTTGAATAACCCCAGAGAACAATCAATTCATCTTTCTTCCTGGACTCAGAAGGGGATGTCAAGAGTTTAAGTTTTTGCTTTTTCTTTTTAGGGATGATGTCCACCTGAATCAGCTTATGGAGTTCTCAGCCTTGATGCATTTCTGTCAGAGAAGTGTGAATCTCTTCCAACACAAGGATCTGAGGGATGTCTCAAGAGCCATCCAGATAATGAGTTGTGGTTCATCGGAGGACTTGGTCATCTGCAAAGGTTTCAGGAACCATATCAGCTTCTGGCAGGGTCACAGTAGAGGGCTTGTGAAAAGGCGACTGGTGTACTGTGAGTTCAACCACCTCAGTGATTTTAAGACAATGGCAGGAGAATCCACTCTAGGTCTTTTAAGTTTTTTCTTAAGAGGGAGGTCGATGTCCAGGTCTTCTGACATGGTGGAGTAGGCCAAGCATTTCAGATGTTGGGTCTCAAGGAAGGTATTCAGTGTGGACAGCCTAGACCATAGGGTTTTTGGAATGAATAACTGACAGATGGAGCAGGATTTATAGTTGTGTTTGAGGCCTTGACAGAACAGGCCCTTAGTGTGCAAGTCTTTGTACAGAATGTGTCTACTGCACTCACACTTACCCCTCCTAGCTGACATCTAACAACAATTAGTAAAACAGTTAAAAGTTTATAAGGAAGGATCCCCAAAGGGGCACTTATCTGATCTAACAGATGAAACTATTGTTCTGAGCAACCAAATGATCACAGTCATTTAGGTACAATGACCTGCATTCAGGCTTGGGATGAGATAGAGTGAAGATCTTGTACTTACATCCTATTATATACCCTGACACATACTAGCTGAAGTCATCACTCAGACTTACATCCTAGGAAGGTAAGAATTTGGTACCCCCATAGGACTTCAATGAGCTACAACCCATCTGTTAAGAATACTGAAACAATGAGTTAGGACATCAACTATTCTCCACTCTTGCTGCCACAACATGACTGACTGATACTAAACTATAACTGTATACTTACACAAAAAATCCATACATGATACTAAGAAACTGAATGACAGCTTCAGAAAACAATTATTTTTGCATCTAAAACACTTTAATATTATATGAAGCAATAGAAATGCCAAAAAATCAGCAAGTGAGAGCATTTACTAATTAACTAATTGGGAGTTCAGTCCTTTCCATTGGTTGTGGTTTTGTTTTTTCTTCCTAAATGTCATATCATACGTATATATACATGAAGACATTTGTATACTGAATCATAGAATTTGACATTCTGTTGGAATCACCTTCACTGCATGAGACTATCACAGAATGTTGCACGTTGCACTGCAGATTTCACCATAATTGTGCAACACTGTATAAGTATATGTAAGCAAGGGAGGTGTGGAGGTCATAGATTTTAAAGGAAATCCCATCCTCTTGCTATTTTTATCTTTTTTTCATCTTTCTTATTTTTAGCTACATTTATTAAATGTCCCCACACTGCAATTTGATATTAGACTGTCAATCACGTATATATAGAGACACTGCTTTCTTTTCACTATATAGGAGTTTGATGGTTGGAAGAAATGATGTGACAATTGCAACATCAGCTCTCTCTCTCTCTTATCATTATAACATTGTAAACACATTCTGCTGTTATATATTTTATTCTATTTCACTTGTATGCCTTTGGGTTCTGAGCAGCATGCATATACCTAGTTAATACATATTTACATAAATAACTAAAATTACATCTGCCTGACTAGGTCTGATATATGCCCAATAATTGCACGTGTGTGTGTGTGTGTGTGTGTGTGTGTGTGTGTGTGTGTGTGTGTGTGTGTGCGTGTGTGTGTGTGTGTGTGCATACGGAGTCATTTATATAATTGAGATGACTTATACTGCTGCACGTTGCATAAGAAAAATACATTGATGTCCCATTTTATTAGTACTGGCAAACAGTGGCCATAAGAAGTCTACACTTATTTCCATTGTTGCATAATATCAGTGTTAGTACATTTAAAGATCATGGTGTGTGTGTGTGTGTGTGTGTGTGTGTGTGTGTGTGTGTGTGTGTGTGTGTGTGTGTGTGTGTGTGTGTGTATGTGTGTGCGTGCCCATAGCCCGTACATGAGGAGGGCAAGGTGGCTTGTTGACCTATAAGAAGGTCTGTTGTCTTTTTATTAATTTATTAGTATCCTACAATATTACCAGAGGGTTTAAGTGGTATGCACTTTTGCCCACTTTTTTTGAATCTTTCAGTTAGTACAAGTGGAAATGGGGGAACTTGGGAAGTGAAGAAGAGCTTGCCATCCTGCAAAAACAGTTAGTTTCCATATGTTTATTTTTGTTTGACTGATGGGTGTTCAATGGCTTCTGAGTGTTACATTAAATTTCTTTTTAAGTTAACATCAGTGATTTATTAAAGAGCTTATACTGTACGCCAGCTAAGAACACGCACATACATACACACACAGTCACACACACACACGTGTGCATGCATATATACATACATATATACATACATGCAGGTGTTGACATGCATACATTATATGTATACATAAATAAATAGATAAATACACACAGACATACATACTCTAAACTGTGTGGGAAATTTCACCCATAGGCATTACAGAAGTCCCTTATTGGTGGTATGTCTGTAATAGTGTTAGACATCTGTAACATTGCTTTATATAGTTATATAGTGGTACTTATTGCCTTACTCATTGTAGGTGGTTAATGTCCTTTTCCATCTATGTAATTTAGAAGGGCAGAAGTACAATATATGTTTGTGTTACTTGGCACAGAATGCTTGTATATATCTGCACATGCTAACAAATGGGCTTCTGTATTACTCATCGAGTCAAAACTATACAAGGAAACAGTTCTTAGAGCACAACTCAGTAAGTGAGCTACATGTTTTGCGCGATTTTGCACATAGCACAGCATCGGGCAGCGCCGCTTATACAGGTTTAAACTATTACCGGCTCCACAATGTCTGCTCTTCACTTTTTCCCTTAGAACTGATCTAAATCTCAAAGTAAGCACTCTTTCTTCATTCTAAAGCCCTGCACTTGCTCTTATAAGTAATCTTATAAGTAAACACTAATAAACTAAAGCACTACACCCTCTTATACTCCTTTTAAGTACTTGGCTCCCTATTGGTCCTTTCTGATCAGTCAAAAAGTAGTTCCTTACACTATTCTGGCACGTCCAAAAGTCAGTTTCGGGTTTACTCCAGTCCAGCTGGTGAATCTGGGAATCTTGAGGCAATGTTACAACTGCCTTCTGTACACAGACCACCCTCTCCTCCTCCCTATAAGCTCAAATATATGTGAGAGATGCAACTATATAGCCAAACTGGAGGCTGAGCTCTCTCAACCCAGTACTGGCACAGTCAGTCAGGAGGAGAAGGGAACCACACACACCACAAATCCAGTCTCACATAGACCTATCGCATCAGCAAACCAAACACATAAACACACAAAAATATACTCGGAGGCTCTAAATAAAAATCTGCCTAAGCAGCAGAGACCTCCAAAGCAGACAGCCAAGCAACCCCTACGCCACAACAATACCCACGTATCACATAGTTCTCAAAGTCAGTGTGCCATACAGTCATAGCCCTTAAGGCTAAACAACACACCTAATACATTTGTAATAGGTGACTCTATTGTCAGACACACTGATGTCCCACTCACCAGACTGAACAAGGAGAAGGTCACTGTAAGCTGCCTGTCGGGTGCCAGGATCCGCCACATAATGCAAGCAGTCAGGTCACTCTAAAGCAAGTACAAATATGACTCCGTCATTGTCCATGCTGGTGTGAATGACCTGAGACGTACCTCCATGGACTACATGAAAAGAGACATAGATCAGCTCTCTGATCATGTAGCCCAGGCCGGTATGACCCTGACCTTGAGAAGCATCTTGCCCTTACCAAGAATGATGCCACAGTATAAAGACAAAATGATCAATTTTAACAATTGGCTAAAGTATTGGTGTCATTTAAAGGGGATCCAGTGTCTGTCAGCCTGGGATGATATGCTCAACAAGCCACGTTGCTTTGCTAGGGACGGCTTGCACCTGTCACCCCTGGGCTTTCAAAAACTGGCTAAGGCTCTTGCCACCCCCATAGTGCCTTTTTTAGGCAAGGCTCAAAAGACAAACCCACCTCCATAGACAACACAAGGAAAAAAAAAACTAAGGGTAATGCTGCTCAGCGCCAGAAGTCTAAACCTCAAGATGCACGCATTCGAGGCTCTCCTCAGTATGGAGAATATCGATATCTGTGCAGTAACAGAAACCTGGTTCAAGGCCCCTGAGAGCACCCCAGCACTACCAGGTTATACCTCATACCATGCTTTTTGGCCCCAAAACTCGAACCGAGCCACAAAAGGAGGGGGAGTATCCATATTAATCAAAGATACCCACACCTCCAGGTTAGTGGCACTGCACGAAGCATCAGAGACCATCCATGTGCAACTAACAGTGGGCAAAACTGCCTTTCAGTTTGTAGCCTGCAACAGACCACCCTCCCAAACTCAGGAACCCCACTCTGCTTTCCTGAAAACACTGGAGAATATGAAGGTCTCTCCAAACACCATTATATTGGATGATTTCAACTACCCAAACATTGACTGGGAAAACTACTCAAGCCCCAACACCCTTGCCCAACAGTTCCTAGAATTTATAAACTCAAATGCTATAGAACAACTGGTCACCACTCCCACAAGAGGGGAAAACATATTGGACCAGGTCATCTCCAACATGGGGACTCTATGTTCCACACCAGAGGTATACCCCTCACTGGTAAGGTCAGACCAAAAATTAATCTCACTGGACATCCATATCCCATCCCCACCCCCAGCCAAGGAAACCACGGTGAAGAACTTCTCAAAAGCAAACTACAGAATCCTTTACAAATTCATTCTATGGACACCTACAGGAATGCATGGATCGTACTATCCCAAATAAAACAAAGACTCACTCCTCCAAAGGCATGAGACCTGTCTGGTGGACCCCGGCCATAAATAAGCTATACAACAGAAGGAGGAAACTACTACATGATAGAGCAAAATCCCAAAAAGGGAAGGCATCTCTGATCAGCACTAGCAAGAAACTATGATCCCTCATAAAATCATCTAAGGCCAGCTTCGAAAGAAAAATTGCACAAGTCACTAAAGATAATCACAAGGCCTTCTTTAGTTATGTCAGGAACCTGGGTGGCAACTCCCAGATATGCTCTGAGTTAGTGCAAAATGACAAAAAATACACTGAACCCTCAGACATTGCCAACATCCTGGCAGATAGGTTCAGTGCAAACTCCCCCCCCCAAAGAGCAAATGTCTATCCCAACAGAGTGTAGCCTCCCTGACATCACAGATGAACAGGTGAGAGCTGCCCTCTCCAAAGCAAAAAACACAGCATCAATGGGACCGGACGGTGTCCTGAGCTGCGTCTTACATGAGCTCCAAGAAGAACTAAACCCTCATATAAAGTCACTGTTCAATCTCAGCCTTACTACAGGATATGTACCCAAGGAATGGTGTACAGCAACAGTGGTCCCACTCCACAAAGGTGGTGCCACAACGGACCCCGGAAACTATCGCCTTATAAGCCTGACTAGCCTGGTCTGCAAAGCTATGGAGCGTATCATCATGGAACTCATAAACAAAGACATTGGGAACCTCCAGACTCTGGATCCTACCCAATTCAGCTTTGTTAAGAGCAGATCTTGCCTCTTGAACCTGGTCGACTTCTTTGAAACAGTTACCAAGGCCATAGATGAAGGGAAGGTAGTCCACACAGCCTACCTGGACCTCGCAAAAGCCTTCGACACAATACCCCACGTGGCATCATAAATAAGCTCACCAGCTTAAATATCAACCCCTATGTCATAATATGGTTGCAAACTGGCACAGGGATAGAACCCACATGGTCAGAATTGCAGGTGCCATGTCAGACTCTAAGCCAGTTACAAGTGGCATCCCACAAGGCTCAGTCCTGGGACCTCTCTTATTCGGTATATATTTCTCTGAGGTACAGGCTAACAAGGGAGGACTATGGCTGACCAAGTTCACTGATGACTGCAAACTGGGTGCCATAATCGACTCTCTGGCTGACACAAGCATCCTCCAAAAGGGTCTCACAGAGATGGATAACTGGTGCCAGAGCCATGGCCTAAAGCTAAATGCCAAAAAATGCATAGTCATCCCCTTTGGTAAAAACAAAGTGCCCACAAATTACCACATAGGTGGTAATCCATTAAGTATGGAAGAAGTAATTAGGGACTTGGGGACCCAAGTAGATAGCAATCTCTCCTTTGACAATCACGTTGCCAAAGTGGTTAGAAAGACCTTCTATATAGCCCACCTTATCACGAAAGGGTTCACATCTAGATCGAGAGGTCATTGTGCCCCTCTACTCATCACTCATCACGCCCATAATTGAATACAGTACCCCATTTGGGATGTACCTTACCCAACACCTGCAGCAACTGGAAAGACCCCAAAAGTACCTCACCAAGAGGATAAAGGGACTCAAACAGATGCCCTATGCAGTTCGGCTAAAGAAACTCCAGCTCTACTCAGTTGCCTACCGCCTACTCAGAGGTGATCTGTGCCTGACGTATAAAGCCATGTCCAACCCAGAATTATTGGACATGCTCCACCTCAGGAAATCCAAATCCCTTAGAGCTACATGCTCCAGGGACTTAAACCTCAGCACAGAAATAAATAGGACATGCTGGAGGGATAGATTCATATCCCAGAGGCTCCCCTCACTTTGGAACAAAATCCCAGTCCATGTTAGGCAGAGCCCATCACTGACCCTCTTCAAGAGAAATCTTGACGAGTGGATAGGAGATCGTACGTTTACCCCTGGGATCTCTTCTGTGTCCCTGCTAGACAGAGGCACAATAAACTAACCTCAAAAAGGGCTATCTTCTGTGACCTACTATTCAAAGGCACAGTCTACTAATCTAAAAGGGTGGCAAAAGCCAAGCACACTCTGGCTAGGCTTATAAATGTCCTAGGGCAGATAGCCTAGTATCAACCTATGAACCTATGAACCTATGATCACTCCTTTCCACAGGAAATCACTGTCAGTGTGGTTTCTAAGTGTGTGTTATCAGTGATTACTTTTTTACAGATTTCCCTTTTTCATGTTTTATGGCTACTGCTTGGTATATACACACACACACATACATATATATATATATATATATATATATATATATATATATATATCCATGAATATATCCATGAATATAGGTTTAGGACTGTGGGATCTCTTCTGCACTTGAATAATTCTGGGGGCTTAGCCCCTGCAATTAATGTTTATATTTAATTTTTTCTTTGGTTGATTTTTTAAGCAGTTGTGCTTGGTGAGTCAGTTCCTTGCCAAGTTGTAAATCAACAAGTCACAGTGGAAGCCATAATTTATTATATGTGTTATATATGATATATGATATTGTATGGATAAAAAAATATAATGCCTTATATTGGTAATTAAGCAATGAGAGGAAACCCAGAACTACTTCATATTTATAGCTCATTATTCATGGATATATTCAGGTTTATGCTTCAGTGTTTGACTTTTGTGTGTGGCAGTTCCTAGAGTTCTAGCTCTTTAACAACATGTCTATGTGGTGCAGCATACATCCATTTTTCCCTGACACATATATTGCAAGACTGACCATTGGTTGATGCAGTAGCATGTACTATAGAGAGCACTTCATGCAGGAACTAGCCTATTGTTGGTATAATGTAGGTGCCCCAGACTACATTTTCTATCAGTAATAGTAAGGGGCCATTAGGCTAGATGAATGGTGATAAGGTCATTTACTGTGGCCTAGAAACAAGAAATTGTTTGTGAATTTAGATGGACTTGAAGCAAGGAATGTTATTATTAGTAAAGTGAGGTAGGCTAGAAACAAGGAATGTGATCATTAGTGAAGTAAGATCGGCTTGAAGCAAGCAATGGATGAATTAAGGTGATGAGGAGGACTGTAGCGAAGTGATTCCTAAAAGAATAACATTAATGGCTTCACCCTTGTGATCAAACCATGCCAACTGTGGGTAAATCCTGGTATATGCACACCCAGTTGTGGATTATTGTTTAAATATAATTACAGCAAAGGACTGTGAATGGAGATATGAATCCTGAATTAGTAATAAAATAATCCTTAGAACAGATGAAAAGGCATGGGTAGCAATTTACCTTACAAAGATGAGCAATTAAAGTTTTCTTAAACTACAACTAAAATGTTAAGGAAAGATGAAATGCATGCAGCACATGAAGTGGAAGCACGTTTTATTGTAAAACAAAGAGCACTTATGTAGGTGCTTTTGTCCCATACAATGTACTGAGATGGCTTCAGAAAAAAGTGACCCTACCTTTATATAACTTAATTAAAAGCCAGTCAATCAAACTGAAGGCAAAAAGCATTCATAAAACCTCTCCTAAAAATTGTTAACCTATAATGATATTAAATCTGCAGAAAATTAGTAATAAATATATAGAAACTGATACTTGTTAAATAAATGCATATGTACTATACCTTAAAAACTCTGTGAAACTGTGCAGAAAGGCTCACTCAGACATCTTAAGTCACTTAAAGGGTTTTGGCTTAAAGATACAGATAGTACTAGCATGAACCTTGACACAAGGGCCATGAGTGGCATTTGGCCTAAGTTTTTCATACACTATTGTAATCAGTACCCTCTGGTCTACCTCAGTTTTCTCTTAAGATGAAAAAAATAAATAAATGCAATTGTATTTATCACAGACTATTGCATATCTGTACAGAGAAAATTTTCTTATCTTTATTTTTAATGGTACGATGGTGTCTGAATATATGCCGGTATAACCTTTATGTGGTCTTACCCATAAAGATGCTGTCATATTCCAAGTACCTGCCAATGTATATCATATCTGTGTTGTCTGCAAATATTTTAGTCTTTTACAGGCAATGCTATCACCATATGATTTAGACCAATATAAGGCCCTTTATACATACATACAGACATACATACATACATACATGTATGCTGTATTTGCAGAAATCACACTAGTGTATACCTTTGAGGTTGATACAATATACATGATGTCTGATAAGTCCAGCTTGCTCCAACAG
Source organism: Protopterus annectens (assembly GCF_019279795.1). NCBI lineage: Eukaryota > Metazoa > Chordata > Ceratodontiformes > Protopteridae > Protopterus > Protopterus annectens. The sequence continues at coordinate 857,728,950 of NC_056741.1, read as the reverse complement.
TCTTTTAAGGCTGATACCTTTTCCAGGAACAAAATCTTGTTTTTCTGCAATAGTCATACAAGTCTTCATTGTTACCTTTCAAAATCTTCTAACTATTTTTGGATAACTGTCTGATATTGTAAGAATCAACTGTAAGAAACTGCATGACTAAAGTTTGCTGCAGCGGTATTTCTTTTTACAATGTAATGTTTACAAATAAAAAATGCAAATTCATCACTTCTACCTGTACTAACTTAATGCATAACATCATTCAAAATTGTTTGCAGGATAATCACTGAATAAAACAGCTTACTATCCGCAGTGGTGGTGCTGCTGTAGCGTTGTCGCCTCACAGTAAGACGCTGTCCAGTTCGATTCTCAGCTAGAGCATCTTTTGCATGGAGACATGCATGAATGGGCATACCTTCATTGAAGGTTGTGCATCAGGGCTGGTAACTCGGCACGTAAAAATCAACTACCAATCATTTGCGGACCGGAGTTCCGCTGTGGCGACCCCTAACCGGGAAAAGCCGAAAGACACAACAACAACTCAACAGTGAATCTGCTTTTTTGAATTCTGTGTCAATAAATATTAGCCTGGATAGTCATCTAAAATGACAGTTAACCACATTCTGTTTTTTCTTTGTCAAGTGCTAACATTTATTATGTTAGTTTCCTTACATTTGTTGACCAAGGTAGAACAATGACACAAGTGGTGCCATTTCAGTGTCAGTCCAGTTGTAAAAACATAATACCATCACAGCAGTGCAATTTACAAATGAAATCATAGAAGCATGGATTGCAAGAACACTACAGAGGTAAAAATGCATTTCCATAGTGCGGCATAGTAAAGTTACAACTAGTACAGTGATGAGTAGATGTCTGCAATGTATACACATACACAACATGACATGTACATATGTGTAACAGTGTCTTTGAGTAAGAATATAGTTAGCAGGAGGTAGAAGATATGGGGTTACATGCATTCACCCTGCTGTTGCATCCTCTGTTAATTACTAGTATATTAACAGATGTGCACTGTATGATTCAGTTGTTGTTTACATAAACATTTTGGGTACAATACATAGACATACAATGAGTAATGCTCTCAGCAGCAGCCCTATATCCCATAAAAGCAAGGAGTGCCTCACAGTGGAACATGAAATAAAGCTATGGTTTAAACTGCTGTAGTAGGCAAGGAAGAACTTACTCCTGCTAACAGAAGCAGCATGCATGGCAAATGGTCTGTATCAATGTAAACGACTTCTGTGTAGAATATGAAATGGTGCAAAATCTACTGTGTTCAGGAAAAAATTTACAAGCTACTGAGAAACACTAAAATGCCACCTTCATTGACCATTCCTGCAGTGGTAAATATTTGTAACTAGTGAGCTGGGACAGGTTGGGTTTCCCAAGTCTAGCTATACCTTTTTCTATGATTGCTTGATAAAGTATAAAATGGCCAAAGTAAAATGACAGTTTGGAACTGAGACTTGGGTGATTTATCATAGATCAGATATCACACCTGTACCCTGCTGACTGTGAATTCTCTAATGAGCATTGATTGAACTTGTACATCCCCAAAGCAGAAAGGAGAGTGGTAGTTTCTACAGTAAATAAATGTACCATAAAGAGCCATTTCTTTAAGAACAACTTAGTTTTTACAATAACACAAAAAGAAAATTGCAGTATGGCCATACCAAAACGCCCACATATAACATCAAGGGTATCTCTCTATCTCAACCCACCCTGCTAATTCCAAAAAGTAAACTTTATCGTACTGACCATGCATTCTCCATCCTAGCATCTAACCTATGTGGCTCCATTCATCTCTCAATCTGAGACATGCAAAAGTACTTGAACTTAAGAAAACAGCTCAAGAACATCTAGACCCAAGCAAAGTGCAGCTGTACTCACTCAGGTCATGTTATAGTAACCCTGCAGCTCACTCGCACACCCCTTTATCCCTTTTTCATCCTTCCTTACCTCATCTTGTCATTCCCTTACTGCCTCTCGTTCATCCTACTTCCCTCTTCTATTTGCATCTCTCACACACATCCTTTCTACTCCTCTTCCTATGCATGCCTCTCACACTTTTTCAGTTGTCTCCCCATGGTATCCTTTCCTGCAACTATTCTCATTTGCATCTTCTAATGTCTTCTCTAAATAATGATATGCTGCTATCCCTGTAGCATAAGCTATCTCAGTCATTATGGCTACTTCTTATCCATAAAGCTCTGCTAAGCATAATTCCATTTTCCAACCATGTTTTGACATTATTAGCTGCTTTTTGAGTTAAATGTTGTAGCATGTAGCATATTCTTGCATCTGTAAATACGTAAATATAAATATATATATATATATATATATATATATATATATATATATATATATATACATATATAAATATATGCATATATCTATATATCAATATCTCTCTCTCTCTCTATATATATATATATATATTTGTTTTAGCATTTCCTTGTATCTGTAAATATGTTTTGTTCATTTCTTATGGGATTCTATTCACCCAGACTGTGCCCGCAAATGATCCATTGATATCAGTACATAATCCTGCTTATCAAATACAAATAAAATAAAATATAAATAAATAAAATAAATGTATGTCTCTACTGTTTCTTGAACATCCTATTGTAAATTCAGCTGTGACACAAATTAAATTAATGAATTTCTAATTGAAAGACTTTATGCAATAAAACAAAACCATAAAAATGAGTTGTTTGTAAGCATGATTGTTGTTGACAATGTCCACAATGAAAACAGCATGCAAGATAATACTTATACAAAAGTTAATACCAGAAAATGATGCGGACATTCTAGAAGAAAAGCATAGAAGTGTGGCATTTAAACTATTCACTGGCATGAAGTGTAATGTAATGTTTGTCAAATGCTTAGCTTCCTGAAAATTAAACGGTCTGAACTGAAATGATCATTATGCAAATTGCTTATGTATTCTGGTCAACATATAAAAATAAGACTAAAAAATTAATATAAAGAATGAATTACAGGATTCATTTTCAAATAATTACTATAAGAAATTTGCCATCAATGTTTGGTCATTTGACTTATCAGGAGCTTGGCATAAGCATGTATAGTGTGCTAATTTTCAAAATGATTACAAATAATTATTTACTGTTTTGATTGCTTACCAGGAGTTTATCGCATTCAGACAGATCCAGTGGTGTTACTGCTAGTATTTACTCTAAGAATTACCAGTAACTTTGTAGTTCTGACGAGGAGCTAACATATATTAAACACATGGGATTAATTAAGAAGTAGGTTAAACCCGCTGAATGGGTTAATAGAGTCATTTCTGTTGTAAAACCAGATAGTATTCATATTTGTGCAGATCCACAAGAGAATAATAAAGCATATAAAGAACACACAGATAAAAATGTGGTCTTTGCCATGCCTGGAGCAAAATATCACTCTATGTTTGATGCAAACAAAATATTTTGCAAGTAATGATTAATAAAGAAAGAAGTATGCTTTTTACCTGCCTTTGTGGAGGTGTAGAGATTCAAGACTTTCATTTGGAATTTCATAGTATTTCATCAACACCTGAAGTATTTTTAGAGAACTCTTGCTCAGCTAGTCAACACAATTAATGGCACTGGCAATATAAATGATGGCATACTGGAGTGAGATCAGACAAAAGAAGAGCATGACCCAAAATTGAGTGAATTACTGAAACACTTACATGGAGCAACATACAGTTGAAAAAAAAGTTATGGAACTGTGATATATGGGTCATGTATTACTTCTCACAGCTTGAAAGTACCAAGAGGTATTACTTCTCACAGCTTGAAAGTACCAAGAGGAATAGTGTAATGTCTTCTCCAGAGGACAAATATTATCACATGACATTACTTGGAATGCAGTATAAGCTGGAGTTTATTCTGAATATATCCATCATTTATTAAGGAGTGGGTACAATCCTAAATTACTAGCTTTATTTAGGCACATAAATATTGTACCGGTTAGTTACCCTTCCAGCACTTGGGTATAAATTGTACTGGAAAGGGTAAAAAGTATGGTAAGGTTACGGTAGTGTTTTCTGTGGCTGGTGTAGTAGGCAGTGTGTGTTTAGGTATCCTAGAAGCTGAATAAATACTGCCTTTTCCAAAGCTTTACTGAAGATGGATAGGATATTGGCTGGTCTGAGATTGCTGATAGTTGTAGCAGGTGAGATTTTTCAGTAGTAGCAGATTTTCAGAATTCAGTCAAATACCTGATAAGACTGACACATAAATTATAATATGTGGAGATGGCTGAGGCATAGCTAGAAACTTGTATATATCCCACCAGCATCTGGACAGCCAAAGAAGAAAATTTTCAGACTTTTGTTGATATTCCTTATAGTCATGAGTTTGAGAGAGTATAGGTTACATGGAGAAATGAGATATACTGTTTTTATTGGATCTTATGGCTCCCCCTACCTCCATCCATTCGTACCACTTCTAATCGCTTTATTTTCAAAAAATCTCTTCACTCACATCTAATATCCCAGTGGGAATGCTCCTGCTCCCACCCCACATAACTTATGCTGCCAATTTCCGTCTTCTTTTCTTTCCCCTCTTTACACAAGCAATCTCCTTTTACCATCTCCCCCAACTCATACATCCCTGTAATTACTAAGCTGTTTGCAAAGTATGCATTAGATTGCACCTCTTAAGTGTAAGCTTCCTAATATGTATTGGCTCCTCAGTATTTATTTTGTAATGATCCTTTACTAGTCTGTATCACCTGTTATGTTCATCACTAGTCTGTACTGTTTGTAATGCTTGCTCTAGTCTAGAACACTTGTAAAATTACAATCTATAAACTATTGTAACCTTGATTGTTTTGGAGCTAAAACCTATTGTAACCTTGATTGTTTTGGAGCTAAAACCTGTTGTAACCTTGATTGTTTTGGAGCTAAAACCTATTGTAACCTTGATTGTTTTGGAGCTAAAACCTATTGTAACCTTGATTGTTTTGGAGCTTTTCTCCCCAGGACTCCATTGAAAACGGGTTCATATTGGCCCAATGGACTATCCTGGTAAACCAACTGCAAATAAATAAATAAATAAAAATAAATGTGATTTTTAATTGGTTTGTATTTTAACTTTTATCAAAGTTTCATTAGTTCTGAAGAAGTTCTGAAAGGAATAGGAATGAAAGAGCTCAAGTTTTTTAATAAAGTTTTGGTTCTCTGACTGCTGGCTGAAGTTGTTCTCTACAAGCACTGCAACAGGTGCTAGTTTTACTAGTTTGTTTATTCATCTGTCTGGATTCCTAGTTTATATATTCAGATAGAAGTAATCAGTGAATATTATGTGAGGGGATGGGCCTGATTAATTAATTATACGAGAGGGAATTATTATAGGTATCTGCAATTGCTTAGGCTCTTTGTAGATTTTATTCCCTATTGGTACTTCAGTTCCAGAGCCAGTGAACTTATTGTGAGTTGATTTAACCCTCTTCAAAAATTCCCTTTTTTGTCACAAGAGATGTAGCTCTGTCTTTAATAACAAT